>NW_028242838.1:0-126303 GCF_964263255.1 Lissotriton vulgaris
GCAGCAATTCCATAGCAGAAGTAACCCTCCCCATCCCCCTGGAGAGATCTGTGCTGCAGTAAACCAGCCCCTCTTGCATCCCCACAGAACGGCGACATAGCAGGGAAGTGGCAGTTGCAAGATGGTTCATGGCCTTTGTGTGATGCTGCATACACTGCCTCTCCTGGCGCCTCTGTGTGCGGTCCTCATCCAGTTTTTCAAATAGTGTCATCATGCACTGGGACATGTCCCTCATCCCATCTGCCATGTCCCTCATACTCTCCGCCATGGAGGTGATGCCCCGGTTCATATTCTCCATGTTGCTGTTTAGGTGGCACATCTGTCTCTGTACTGACCTAATTGCTTTTGCCTGCAGGCGCTGCACTTTTACCATTGTGGTCTCCAGCCCGCAAAAGACCCATCACCATGGCCACTTGTGCTTCTCTCCTGGACCCTATGGCGGCTTGCACCTCTGTGCACACCTTCAGGAGTGGACTGCAGCCCAGCAATGTTTGCCTCCTATGGCTCAGTTTGGGTGTCACCCTCCCTTTCCTCATCAGAGGACGTCGCAAGGATTCGTAGAGGGGGAACATCATGCCTCCTGGGCCTTAAGACTTCCGACAACTCTGAAGTTGCTGATGGAGACTGTGATGGTGGGTTCTGCTGTGGAGAGTCATACATCAGAGGCGATGATGGATGCGGTGTTATGCCTACCTCTGGTGTGGCAGCTGCCTGTGTTCTGGGTGCAGGTGGTGTTACAGTGCTTGGGTTGCACTCCTGCTTGCATCCTCACTCCTCTCCAATTGGGGTGCCCTTTTCTACTTCTCCTGCTCAGTCCTGCACAATGACTCTCCTGTGGACAGATATGGACATTGGCTTAGTGGTGCTGCAACCCTGTATTTCAATATTAACCCCTTCGCTGCTGATGACGAGCTGAGCTCGTCATCAGCCACGGTGGTCGTGTGCGGATGATGAGCTGAGCTCGTCATCTAACGCGGCTTTTCGAAAAAAGCCGCACAGCGGAAAAATAACCGCTGCAGCGATGCGGTTAAATAACAATCCAGTCACACAATTTCATGGTCTTCAACTGCCTCTGAATGTAATGTGTGGCATGCCTTGCCTTTTTTCATGCTGACTGTACTGATGTATGTTGCAATAACTACCTCTCCCATGATGCATTGCTGGTGTATCCCAAACCCTGTACTGGAGTATGTAACACACAGCCACATTGGGAAAGGGGGACAGGGTAGGGGGGAGGATTGCTGGTCTAGGTCCTTACCTTGTTTTGTTGCAGCTTCGGCTGAGCTGTCAGCATCACCAATACCAAAGACACATTCTGGCTCCAGCAGCTGCTCCAGGTCAGTTAGGGCAGGTGCCCTGCTCCTTACTCCCCCTGTAACACTGGCCTATTTCCATTGTGCTGACAGCTTCTTCTTTTTTATGATCCTGAGATCATACCAGCGTTTTTGAGGTCATCCACTTCTCTGCTGGTCACCCCTATTGCATTCACCTTGGCCTGGATTCCCAGCCAGGTGTTCCTTTTCACAGCCTCTGCTACCTGCATAGACTGTTTGCCAAATAGCTGGGTGTGGTGTTTCACCACCTCTTCCACCAGCACCTGCAGTTCACCTGTGCTGAACTTTATTTTCCTTTTGCAGTCTAGTGCTTCCCTCTGGGAGTCCTGGGATTCCATCCTGCACTTCTGCTAAGCTCAGCTCAGTACAGCCAGTCAGTGTCTCACAGCTCTCCAGGATGTTCAGTTAGTCTGGTTGTGGGGTGGGGTGGATGCACATGATTGGTTGGCTTCCTCTGTTGCTTGGTTGTGGGGTGGGGTCGATGCCCCTGATTGGTTGAATCTTCAATTGCTTGTATTTTGTATCTCCGATTCGGTATTTACTGATTCGGTATTTACCGAATCGGTAAATACAGAATCTGTATTTCTCATTCATTCCTATGGGCCTGGAGACCCATAGGGATGAATGGGAAATACTGAATCGGAGTTTCTGATTTTGACTGATTCTGTAATTTTTACCTACATCCCATTTGCCAATTCTAAAATACAGAGTCGGTAAAATTTGGTATTTTAGAATCGGTAAAATAGGATTACCTACATCTGGTTCTAAGTATCTTGTTCGATGCAAAGTCATCACTCGATAGCCAAATCCCAATTCTAGCAGGGAAGTGCTTTGGGACCTTCAAAACCCTAAAAAAATCCTTGGACTTCTCCCAGAGACCACAAGGAAAATAGTTGTGCAGGTCCTGATTCTACGTAGGCTCGACTACTGTAATGTCCTGTATCTGGGAATATCACAGTCTCAATTGGCAAGACTCCAGCATGTTCAGAACACAGCAGCACATCTGTTGTTACATTTTCCGAGGCGGCCGTCTATGTGCCCTGCACTTGCTAAGCTGCACTGCCTGCCAGTGATGAAAAAGGCTCTCTTTTAAATCCATGTGTAAGTGCTATAGAATTTTTAGAAACAAAGGCCCACTTTATCTGCACTCTCTCATTAAGCCTTACACCCCTAGAAGGGACCTAAGACCAGCAGGACCTCTCCTGGCCTGTATTCTTTTGGTAAAAAAGGCACAAATTAAGGGTTGCTCTTTCAGCTTTTTAGCACCCAAGAAGTGGAATTCTCTCCCCCTTTCTCTCAGACAGGAAGAAACTGTCACCTTTCTGCAAAAAACTAAAAACGTGGCTGTTCAGATTGATTTGATTTAGGCTGCCGGTCAGTTTTTAGATCTGCGTGTGAGAGCGAACTTGTAGCGCAGGGACACTTTGTTGAAGTAACCAGCCACTTTATAAATGATTGTTAGACTCGGGGGTCTCTGGTTGGCACAGGTATGCACTTGTGACAAACAGGGACCCTCTCCTCTAGTCAGGGTAAGAGAACTACTCCTTAGAAATAATCCTTGCTCACCCTCTAGGTAGTGTGGCATGAGCAGACAAGGCTAATCTTCAGGGCGATAGCTGGTTAAGCATTTATGATCACACACAGTAAATATAATGACCCACCACAAACGGACACCAGTCGAAAGGTTGTATCAAAAATACATAAACTTTATAGAAAAACACTTAGTTGCAGAATTATCACAAGACCATATATAACGTTTAGCGATTGAGGTCACCAGATTGAAATAGGCAATAGTTCTTAGTGTTCTTTGTCAGCAAGGTTCGCTGTGGGCCGAGGCGCGCTTCGCGCTGGTGAAGCGACCCGTTTGTGAATGATGGACGACAGGGAAAACAAACGTGCGGACCCTGTATCCGATGTGAACTCGGGATCAAGTTCAAGTGTACCTTGTTGCGAGAGTCAGAGGCGTTTCAGGTATGGCCTCAGGTGAGGGCGGACTCGGGACGAGGCCGGCGGTTCTCCGGGGATTTATCCGGCTCGAAGCCCCCTCGAGGTGTGAGGCAGGTGAGCGGGACGGTGGAGGGTTTCCGCGATCCTGGGTCTGGAGCAACTCACGGGGCGAGGCGCCGTTCAGGCCTGTGGGATGTACTTCTTCTTAGTACGCCGGGTCGTACCTGTGGATCTGTGTGGGCCGTCGCGTTCTCGGGCAGACAGGTGCAGCACCGGGCCTCCGGTACCAATGTACGGAAGGCCTTCTTGAGGTGCGGCACGGGCCTTGGTATGCAGGAGGGCAAAGCGAGACGGTCGGGTACGTTTCGACGTATGGACCATCCAGGGCTATCAGATGCGCTCCGTGCAGATTCCGGCGGGAGAAGATGAGAGGCACACAACGTGCTCCGTAGCAGGCGAGCTGTCAGGAGAGCGGGCGGCCCGGCACTGAAGCGGAGAGCGACTCAATCTTGAGCGGGCTCTCTACGGCAGGGCGACCAGGTTCCGAGCTGTCACGACCTTAGGAGGGCAAAGGCAACCGAGTCACAACTCCGGCGAGGGAAAAGAACTTAAGGGCCCAGCAGCAGACGGGCACAGGCAGAATTGAACCCACTGGTCCTGGGGTTCAGTTCAGGGGGCAGGCTCAAGATCAAGCCCTTGGAGATCTTTTCAGGCACAAGTCTTCAAAGACCACTCTGGTCTTTTCCCCTCAGTTCTCAGCAAGGCACCACTGCAGGTTTCCTTCCTTCAGCTTCTCTTGGTCCTTCTAGTAAGGCAGAGGTTCATCGTGGTCAAAACTGAATCTGATTTGGCAGGAGCGGAGCTCCTCTTTTTATACACCGTTTCTTTTGTCTTTCCCGGCCAGGGGGGCCTTTGCATAGTCCATCTCAGCTCTTGAGTACTTTGTTTTGCGAAGTCTGGGGTTTCCTTTCAGTGAGCAGGGCAGGCCCCGCAGACGCTCTGCAGGAGGTGGAGCCAGCATTGTGATGACAAGTACAGTCCAGGAGTACTCTGTTGATGACCTTCCCCTCTCTTCTCACAAGGTGTAGGGCAGAGTCATCAGCCGCTCCCAGGGGGTGGAGCCGGCATTGAGATGGCAGAGCACAGGCCTATTCAGAGTCAAGGGACACTCCCCCCACCCATCCTGGTGTAATCTTTCTATTCACCTCCTGTCTTCTCCCAGCCCTGTCACTCACACAAACCAGACAGCAAATACACATAAGAGCAGAGGCGGGCCGAGATGGTTAGGCAAGCAAATGCTAACTTTCTAAAAGTAGCATTTGCAAACACAGGATATTAAAATAAACTTTACTAAAATAAGTATTTTATTATTCTGAGTTCAGGCATACTAAACTTGACTTCCTACCATGTTCCATGAGTCTACTGGGATTATAGAGTGTAATAATCCAGCAGCCCATTCTGGCCTACGAGAACAGGTAGCCTTGCAATAGTGAAAAACGAGAATGGCGGTAATTCACTATTAGGACATGCCACGCACATCAGGGCTTGTCCTACCTTATGCTTACAATGCACCCTGCCCGTGGGCCTACCAAAGGGGTGACTGATATGAAGTAAAGGTAAGGGTTAGAGGCTGGTAAGGGTGCGCTTACCCAGCCGGCATGACAGTACCAGAATGCATGCAGGTTCTGCAATGGCAGACCTTAGACATATTTTACAAGGCGGCTTCTGTGGGTGGCGCAACCCGTGCTGCAGGCCCACGAGCTGTATCAGCATTTACAAGCCCTGGCACTCCTGGTGCACTTTACTGGGGACTGACAGTAAATCCAATAAGCCAATCATGGAAATCAATTACACGTATACCCTTTACATTGGGAGCACTTGCACTGCGGCCCGGATTGGCCGTGGCGCAGTGCCCTGAGCAGTGAACACCAGTAAAACAGCTGAGGCACATCAGCAAAAAGTGGAAGGGAGACTCACGCCAAGATGCCAGATCTAACAATTACTTTATTATTATTTATTTGTAATGAGAAGCAAAAAACACTGTGAGTCAAAAAGGGTTTTCTGACTAAGAAAATGCTTTTGATACATTGCATCGCTACAGTGTTACCTATAATCCTCATTCTGTCTCCCAACTCCTGCCAATGCCTAACCTAAGAGATTTTCATCCTTTCGGATATAGCTGCTCTCATGATATGTGCAGAGGTTCCTCTAGGTGTGCCGTGGCCTTTCCTCCTAAAATTAAAGGGTGTTATTCTATATATTGACATGAAAATTTGTTCTGAGAGTGAGCTTGCAGTCACGGCAAAACTTTGTGGAGGGAAGAATTTAAAGTGGTTCATTTGGTCACCTCTTGACAAGACAATAGACAGGATGTGTGAAAAACAAAAGTATTTTGTGAGTCAGGAGAGATGCTCGAATGAATTCAAGTGATTAGGCCACCAGGTGATCTAGGTCAAACACTTAGGCAAAAATGTAACAACCATAAAATGTAATTTTGGAAGGTTGGTAATAAAGCTGTAATGTGAGCTGTAATTCTTCTTGTCTTAAATAACTTGAATGCTGCAAGAATGATGTTTTATAAATATTCCTAAATTAGTGATTTTTTTTTTGCCAGGAATGAAGCGAAATTATGCAATGTTTTGTAATTTCGGAACTTCTTTCACAACAACCGTCATGCACCATTGCAGGAGTTACGCAAGAATATTGTAGCTTAACATAAATTTAGCCAGGTCCTACTTTAAGCCATCTTCCATGCACTTTTGGGGGAAAGGTAGCAAAACAAATTTACACCAGTGAATTATGAAAAGCAGGATGGCACACAAGAGGCAGTCCACTAACCTTTTGTGGACTTGCTCCTTCACAGTGCAGCTCCATCTGGTAGCTGCTTCTATGTTGTAAGCAAACCTCAGCTAGGCCTATTTAGTGCAAGGGGTTCGCCCTTCTCTGCACAGAGTCCTCAGACCTTAGGAAGAAGTTGGCAATGAAACTGGAAAATACAAAAGCAAACGTTTATCAAACCTTCAAAGGTGGTACTACAGTCCACACAACACCCTTCAGTATTGTATAGAGTAGCACACCGAACTAAAGCACATGGACCCTTTTATACTCAATGAGGGGGCTCAAAAGAAGGCGGTACAGAAGACAAGAGCAGTTTCATGACCATACAAGGACATATTGGAAGGCAAAATCGATAGATGGGTGGAGTTAACAGTCTTCGGCAACTGGTAAACACATTCCTATCTGGAACCAATTAGTAACGGTCATTGACCTTACTGTGCATGTCTGGACATGCTGGAAGTGGGGAATGCTAAATATAGCCTGTTGCCAGGAGGACTTCAGGCGAAGTTAACAAGAAGGTAGGACAAAGCACATGACGAGCACATGGCAATGTATGGCATACAAAATGGCCGTTGCAAATACAAAATGGAGTCGGCAAATTTGATACGATAATGGTCAAACAAAGCATGTCTTCTGCTAATGCTTAACCTAATCGCCGTTGATTTACAACAGACGACATTTCAGCATTAGCTGAAGACATTCGACTTCCTGGGAAAAGCTAGATACTCATCCCTTATATCAATGACCATCATGCTAGCTATCTCCCTTTTCAAATCATTCTGTATTTTGACTTCTGCAATATTGCTTTTGTCGGTAACACACATAGAACATATCATCGGACTGCACTGAATACATATACAACAAGTGAAGATTATTGCAATTATTATACATAGGGCGGTCAATACTTTCCAGCCCCAGGCAGAAATCAGAGTCCAAAGCCACCCTGTAAAAGTCCATGTACCATTTTCTATGTGAAGGTCTGCAGCGATTTTATGAAGTTTATTAATCTTTTTGTACACTGATGGGGTGTGGTCAGGTATGAACATGCAGCAGCTACTACCTATAACAAGACATGCACCACCTCTATCTGCAAGCATAACATCTAACACCATTCTATTCTGTAAAGCCACAATTCTAGCAATTTGCAATTCTTCGGTGATGTTTCCTAAAGCTACAGCTGTTTGATCTGTGACAGCTTCCACTACTCTAGTCAATCGTCACACTTTTCTGCTGTTTAATGCAGTACCCACAAGAAAGAACAATCCTAAATTAAAATCTATATATTGTTGTAGGCTAGTGTCGGTTTGATCAATGCTATCAGTAGTCAAAGTTCTTTTGTATCTATTTACAGTAATATTGTTGAACAATTTAAGATTTTGATGATACAATGAAGGTGACAGAAATACAGGGGGCAATAAAAATGACACGTAACAAATGCCGGTCCAGAGGGCTGGCAATCGATAATATCCACGATTTCCACACACGAAATAAGAATTATGTGAAGCTAAAAAGGTACTATTATTTAAGCCATCTATGTTCAATACAGTAATACAGTCACTGATCCCAACAGGGATATGTCCAATGCTCTGTACACATATTTCTGCTTGAGTTTGAGTAACAGAAATGACAAAATGTTCCGCATTGGATGAGTCTCTTGTGTTGGTGAAGATATATGGCGTCGAAATATTGTCCGGTCGATATTCCTCCCACTCCCATTTAGTTCCATTCGCCTGGGGACACCCATCTTTGTCTTGATGGCACTCTTTATTTAACCGGAAAAGCAGTCTGCCCACTGTAGGCTTCCTGGTCACAAAGAGCAAAGTATACCAGGCTCAACAAGAGCCAATATGCGAAAAAGGGAGAGGTGTGAACGGTGTACCTCCTTTCTTTTGATGTGCAGGCTTCATCCCACAAATCCAACAGTTTGTAGCATTTGTAGCGATGTGGGTATGATGCAACATTTGAAGGAAGGTATTATTGAGATAAGATTGTCAATGTTTCAATTCTTGATATGGGAGCGTAAAGAAATAATGCTCCTCTGGTGTAGGTGTAGTAACAATAAACAACTCACGAGCAGGAGTTGTCTCCTCAACAGACCATGTTATTGTTGCCGCAATCACCAAAACAACAACAAACCCTATAGCCCAAAAAATCTTCTTCTTCTTTTGCATTTTAGTTACGACACAAAACAAATATTCCTGAAACTAAAGTAGTTGTCAGAGCTCTTACCCCTGAGTAGCCATTGATTTCTTCACCACGGGCCAAGACGGGTGTCACTACTCTAATGCAGGGCTGATCCCTCCCCTTTGCCACATCGGCTCTCCGTTTCACTCACCCAGGGAATGCTCAGACAACTTTCACAATGCTGCAGATTTCTCTCTCGGTCTCAAATTATATCTTGGTATTCCAGGGACTATCTGGTCCGGGAAGAACTCCTCAGATCCGTCAGGTGTCACAGCACGGCCTCTCTCCGCAGTCAGAACATCTCGATGGTCGGTCAACACAGCAGGCTCCACCAAGGTCGGGAGTACTCATCGACAATGGGTACCATGGACCCAATTTTTCCGGTTCGTGACTCGAACTGCTGTTCTCGTGGCAAGTAGCACTTGCTCTGGCCCACGCCACCTTGGTTCCAAACTGCTCGATCTCTCAAAGGACTTCAGGAGGATGAAGTCACCAGGCTGGAAGTTGTGGCCCTCACCTGTGGATCTGTCAGGAAGTGCTTCTCGAACCTATTGATGAATAGAAACCAAGTTATCAGTTAATTGTGCCAAATAGTCATTCATTAAAACACAAGGTACATCATACACAGAACTCGGTTTAGGAATTCCCCAGATATTCATGGGCCTACCAAACAGGACCTCATAAGGTGTGAAAGCTGTTCGAGAATGAGGCACTGATCTAATAGACAACAATGCCAGTGGCAACGCATCTGGCCAATTCAGAGAAGTAGAAGCCTGTATCTTAGCTAATTTCAGTTTCAGAGTAGCATTGTATCTTTCCACCAATCCTGCTGATTGTGGGTGGAACACTGCATGAAACTTCTGTTTGATCCCTAATCCTTTCAGGACATACTTTATAACGTCCCCTACAAAATGAGGTCCGTTATCGCTCCACAAAAATCTACAAACACCATAGCGAGGAAAGAATTCCTTCAAAAGTCCTTTGCTGTAGTAATTGCAGTGTTGTCCTTTGTGGGGTACGCCTCAATCCATTTACTGAAGGCACATACCACCACTAAGACATACTTCAGATTATTACAGCGTTCAAGCTGAATATAATCCATCTGCAAAACTTCAAAAGGTGCAGTCGGTGTAGCAAATCCTCTTTCTGGAGTTCGTGTCCCTTTTCCAGGATTAAATCGCAGGCAAATCATACAAGACTGTACTACTCTCTTAGCTGTGCTACCAATTTCTGGATGCTCCCAAACTTGTGTAAGCAATTTCACTATTGCTGAAGCTCCAACATCTGCTAGCCCATGTGCCATCTGAACCATAGGTTGTACAAAAACTATAGGCAACTTCCATCTATTCATCTGCTTGTTTCGCCAACAACCTTCGTCGTCCAACTCTCCATCCCTGGACCATTACTCCCGTTCTTTGTCAGAAGCGGTCCTCTGTATCTCTAGTACTTCCTTCCTAGCATCGTGCCACCGCTCAGCTTGTGACTTCACTACATACATAGAAGTATTGTCAGGCTGCCTCGCAGTCTCACGTGCCACTCGATCTACAAAAGCATTTCCTTGTCCCACCTTATCTGTCACCTTTTAAAGCGCACTGCATTTCACTATAGCTACTTTCTTTGGATATGTTAATGCAGTCAAAAGATTATGCACTAGTTCTCCTTGCATTATCTGCACCCGTGTGATGTCAAAAAGCCTCTTTCCTTCCAGAACAGGCCAAAATCATGCGCCACTCCAAAAGCATAGCGGCTATCTGTATAAATATTCACACACAAACCTGTACTAAGCTCATACGCTCGTGCCAAAGCTATTAGTTCTGCTGCTTGAGCTGACTTCTGTGGTATGCGAGCTGTCTCTACTATAGTGTGAAGCGTAGTAATTGCATATGCGGCTGAAGTTGTACCATCCGGTAACTTCAGACAAGACCCATCAACCCACAATTCTCCATCTACATCTGGAAGGGGCGTATATTGCAAATCAATACGACCCTTTGTCTGTTCCTCAGTCAAGAAAATACAATCATGTGTTTCCCATGCCTCAGGCTGAGTCGCCGGAAATGGCAACATTGTGGCTGGGTTTAGTGTCGCACATCTCTTCAATGTAATGTGAGGAGCTAACAACGTCAACTCGTATCCTGTCAGACGAGCACTAGTTAAGTGCTGCGTCTTTGTTTGATTCAAAAGGGCATCAACAGCATGGGGTACCAACACCTATAGTTTATGTGATAAGACTATCCCTTCACTCTGGCGTATTGACACAGCTGTTGCTGCAACCGAGCGAAAACAACCAGGCAACGCTCGAGCAACAGGATCAAGTACTGCTGAAAAATATGCACAAGGGCATTGCTTATCACCATGTGTCTGTACTAAAACTGACAATGCACATCCATCCCTCTCGTGTACGTACAATGTAAAGAGCTTCGTATAATCTGGAGTACCTAACACTGGTGCTGAACAAAGATCTTGTCGTAACTGTCGAAAAGCACTCTCACATTCATCTGTCGAAGGGAGGGGTATTGGAGTATCTTTTGTCAAAAGTGCTAACAAAGGTTTAGCGATATTTGAAAATCCTAATATCCATTGCCTACAAAGAGAAGTAAGACCTAAAAATGCTCGAACCTCTTTCTGTGTGGAAGGTACTGGTGCGTCTAGTATTGCTTGAATGTGATCTGATATGAGTGCACGCCCCTCCTTAGACAAAAGGTGACCTAAGTAGGTTACCTTTGGTCTACAATACTGCAGTTTCTTTCTCAATACTTTATGGTGATGTAAGGCAAGGAAAGAAAGCAAAGACAGAGAACTCTTCTCACTTTGTTCAGGGGTATCGGCTGCCAACAAAATATCATCAACATACTGTATGAGCGCCACACCCTCGGGTAGAACAAAAGAATCAAGTTGTCGTTTCAATGCTTGGCTGTAAATACTAGGACTCTCAGTATAGACTTGAGGAACTTTACAAAATCTATACGATTGAATATTCAAAGTGAAACCAAACAGATATCAGCTATCGGGATGAATAGGGATCGAAAAGAAAGCGTTCTTCAAGTCTATAACAGAGAACGTAGTTGCAGTAGATGGAACTAAAGTAAGAAGTGTTGTGATGTCAGAAACCACTGGGTATAGTGGTACCACTATCTTATTCACCTCCCGCAAATCAATAATAAAACTGTAGATCCTGGTATCAGTGTCTTTCTTCAAAATTGGGAGGATTGGACTATTACAAATGTTAAATGGAACTTCCTCAACAACTCCAACTTCAATGAGATCTTGTACAATTCGTATGAGTGCTTCCCCGCCCTCCTGTGAAATTCGATATAGAGGCAAACGTGGTAACACAGCTCCCTCCTTTGCACTAATGTGCACTGGTGGAATAACCATCTGACCCACATCGGTATCTGAAGTAGCCCACAGAGTTTTAGGAAGGGAGGCTAATGCAGTATCCTCTTGAACAATACAAACTCTGTCTGTTACTGGATAATTGTCATTCAAAATCACACGCACTCCTTCAGGGGAACATCTTATTGTGGCTCTGAAATACTTGAGCATATCAAGACCCACAATGTTGCCTGGTGTATTAGGGGAAAGCAAAAACGGGCATGGAGTAGCAAACTTATCAACATGAAATGCAAGTGGTTGTGACAATGGGCTAAGGGAAGGTGTTCCATCGAACCCTATCGATGTAATCGTTAAGCCAGACAGGGGAGCCCTTGGAACCAATTGTTTAGACAAAGCGCTATGAGTAGCTCCTGTATCAACCAGAAACTGATCAGTAGAACCCAAAACTTGTGCTGTAACATAAGGACCCCTCTGATCTACTGGAACTTCGACTGCTTCCTCACCCCATCCTACGCAATCCTATGCATAAGCAGAATCATGCAACTCAGGCTGCACATAATCAGACATCTGGTATTGGTTGCACCTATCAAAAGCATTGGACCCATTTTGTACCCACACATTAGAGTCAAACCTAGCACGATCGTTCATAGCACCTCTGGATCCTGAGTTTCCCGTATGATTTCTCAAAGATCCTAGACCACGAATATAGCGCTGCGAGTGCAACAATGGACACTCATCTGCCCAATGGCCAAATTTTCTACAATATGCGCATTGATCAACGGCCAAAGAGGGACGAGTATAAGAGGGACTATAAAATCCTCGTCTGCCTCTATCGCTACCTCGAAGAGGTGGACCATAAACCTTAGATAACATAACCTTTGTTTTTATTTCTTTAGACTTTTTATCCTCGTTACCCTTCGCTTCTAGTTCCTGACGCTCGTAATACTGAGCCATCGCCAGGAGGGATGTCGGAGAAGAGGTGGTCCAAGAGCTTTCGCTAGCTTTCAAGCGGCTAGCCAGTCCTGGTAATAAATTTGTAACATACTTATCTACAAACAAGTGTCAGGCCGTATCGTCCGTTAGCGACTGGCCACTCAAATCATGAAAAACTTCTTCAAAACGTGTGAAGAAATCGGAAACTGATTCATCTGTCTTTTGCTTACAAGATACTAGAATAGTCCAATCAATCTTTTTAGGGGGAATAATCGTTTTTAACTTAGCTAATATTGCACCGGGGAGATCTAAAATCAAATGACATGGCTTTTTCGCTGGTTCCCTGTCCTCATCTTCCCTCTCTATCTCCTCCCATAATGCCCCATACGCTGCGCTATCATCTATTTTACGCACGGATCTCCACATATCAGGCGGCAATATTAGCCCGAAAAATAAATCAATCTCAGCTAATGTCATGGTACAAGAATTTAAGGCTCCCTCAACTTCCTCATAGAAAGCGGCAGGATTTTTACGCGGATCAGGCAATGCAGCTGTAAGTGCCATAACATCTGCTCTATTCCAGGGAGTATATACCCAATTATAAATAAAATACCCTTTAGCATCTACAGAATATTTATTGTCACTTGTACCTGTTCCTTTAGGAGGAACATATAAAGGCGCGGCCTCTCGCATAGTCTTTGCATGCACTATCACGGTCTTATCTGTTTCAAAAATAGATGATTGTTTCCCGTTGACCAATCCCGTTCGTTCATCTGTTCTAGCTTTCCGTTTCTCCTCCCGTAGCCGAAGCGCCTCAGTTCGAAGTTTAACCAGCCGCCTGATCGTATCAGTCACCTGGGAAAGAGTAAAAAGACCTTTATGTAATTGCTTACAATCGATTGCCACATCATCAGGTTCGAGAATATCAGAAACTTTTCGAAACATGTCAACAACATCTTCTGCAAAATGCTCAGTAAAATATATCTGCTCTCTATCTTGCCATCCCTTTAAAGTCTCGAAAATATCAGAAACAGCAATAGTATCCTTAAGTGACTGTCGAGCAATCTTTCGAAGTTCAGCCGCAAGATCGACCGGTATCAGGGAGCAGGTATCACGTTTTGTTTTATCTGCCCCGGAATCCTCATCTTCCCCAGATGGAGCGGACGGAACGACATACGGAGGCGGAGGACGATCTAACAAAGAAAAATCATCTTGTGATTTATTAAGGACAGAATAAAGAGTTTGTCGAACAGCATATTGGCCAGATATCTGTAATCTGCGCTCCTTCTCCTGTCTCTCTTCCAACTCTTTCGCCTCCTTCTTTCTTAGTTCTTGCGCTTTTTGTACACTTTCTTCCATTCTTCTTTCTCAATCAGTGCTTGCTCACGTTTCTCACGCTCACGTACTTCTTTCACCCAAATTCGCATACTCTCAAACGTATCTTGTCTAGATTTTCACTTAAACATACACTGTTCCACATACTCAATCTTTCACATATCAAACGACCCATACTTCGGCCAACATAACTCAGGATCCATTCGTGTGTATTTCCTCCACAATGTGCTGTACATTATACAAGAAAGACCATATTTAATGTACATCTCTCTAGGAGGCGTCCCCTCTGGGGTAGCCGGCTGCGATTCCTCAAGACTTAACCGGTTATTTCCACAAAAGCAGCACAACCTACGAAGAGCGCTAAAAGCAGGCATACCAAAAATAGTGCAAAATATGCAGTATTATAATCAAAGTAGCACTTAAGGTATCCGTAATACGTTGTGCCGTTCAAATCAAAATCACATTGTAGAGAAAAATCTCCTCATTACCTGCCTTAGGGCCAGATGTAGGTGGCCATTTACCGGCCGGTAACGGACGATTTCGGCCGTTACCAACCGGTAAATGGGTTTGTGGGATGTAGGGGGCCAATTTTACAGATTCGGTAAATTTACCCAATCGGTAAATTTACCGAATCAGTAAAATACCGAATCAGTATTTTTACCGATTGGGTAACTTCTAGATGTAGGTGGGACTCTTCTGAGTCCCAAAGGCCTGTCAGATTCGGTATTTTACCACCCAATCCAATTGGGTGGTAAAATACCGAATCCAGGTGTGCATGCACATGTGTGCATGCACACCTATGCCACGTGACAGACAGACATGCCCTGAGGGCATGTCTGTGTGCCACATGGCACACATGCCTGTATTTGGGGTGCTAGAGGGTGTCAAAGTGACACCCCCTGCACCCTTGCTGGAATCGGTATTTACCGAATCGGTAAATAGCGATTCGGTAATGCCCATTGATTCCTATGGGCTTCAATGCCTGTTCTGCTCCTGCAACTTCCACCTGGACAACCCAAGTGACCAGAACACCACCTACCTACTAGAGAACCTCCCCAACATCAGACTCAAGTAGCTAGTGTCTGCACTGACCCACACAGCTGGACACACGCTGAACTCCGCTTTCTCCACCAGCGGGAACATCACCTACAGCCACAGCACCAATCTACTCTTGACCAACTACCACAGCGTGCACCTCGCTTTCACCATGCCCACCACACACCACTGACCTCATCACCCCCCCAACGCAGCTGGAACAAGGTCATCGAAGAACACCTTGTCCACCTCCTAAGTACGACCACTCTGACAGCACCAACAGACACCAACACCGCAGCTCGCAACCTGCACTGATAGATCTCCAACTGCTCTGTCACTCTGGCCACCTTCAAGAAGACACCAGGCAAGCAACACTTCAAGAAATCCAGATCGTTCACTCCTGTCCTCCACGAGTTCAGACGCTCTTGCTGATGACTCGATAAGAGCTGGAGGTACAACAAAACCCCGGAAACCCAAGCAACCTTCAAATCAGCCATCAATGCACACCACCTCCTCCTCAAAACCACAAAGAAAAAGACCATCCAGTACAGAATAAACACCAACGCACACAACAGCAAAAAACTCTTCACCACCGTCAGGGAGTTTGCTAGGTTCAACAGCGAGACTGCAGACATCCCACCTTCCCAAGACCTCCGCAACAAACTCAGCACCTTCTTCCACCACAAGATCAGGCACATCTATGACAGCTTTGACACCTAGAACCCCACCATAATAGCCATCACCACCGCACGCAACCATACCACACCCCAACAGATCCTACTCAACTGCACTCCGCTTACCACACACAACACACTCAAGACCATGAAGAGCATGCATTCCAGAACCCCATTGGACCATTGCACGTATCACATCTTCCATTGAGCAGCGTCCTCCATCACCCCCCAGCTTCACCGCACCATCAACTGCTCCATTGAAACTGCCACCTTCCCAATCTATTGGAAACACACTAGGATCAAGCCCCTGCTGAAGAAACCGTACGCCGACCCGACAGACCTCAAGAACTTCAGACCCATCTCCCTCCTCCCCTTGAATTTGAATTTGAATTTAAAAGAATTTATAAAGCTCGCATACACCATGCGGTTTCTTGGCGCTGGGGGATACTAGTGCCGGGAGTACAGAGGGCTAGGGAGAGAAGGCTTGCTGGAACAGAAAGGTTTTAAGAGCCCTACGAAACTCCATATAGGAGTCGGAAGATCTAATTGGGGGCAGAAGCGTGTTCCAGAAGGTGGGGGCAAGAACAGAAAATTTCAAACCACTGGATCTGCTTTTCTTGAAGCGGAGGATTGAAACAAGGGATTTGGAAGAAGAGCGCAGGTCTCTAGAGGGGCAGCAGGCTTTAATAGCAAAGGAAATAAAGACAGGGGCCATGCCTGCATGAGCCTGAAAAGTCAGGCAACCCAGCTTAAAAAGAGCCCGCTGTTTGATGGGTAACCAGTGTAGTGATTTGAGTAGGGGGGAGGAGTTGTGGAACTTGGGAAGGCCGTGTACCAGGCGGGCGGCCTGGTTCTGCACTAGCTGGAGGCGCTAGAGGGCGTAAGCGGGAACCGCGTTGTATATAATGTTCCCATAATCGATCCGAGATAGGACCATCGCTATTAAAATGAGCTTGAGTGCAGGAAGGGAAAAGAAACAAGCGATTTTCCGGATAATACGCAAAGTGTTCCCAATGAAGGTGATCAAGAAGGCCATCAACGCCCAACTCTCTGAGTTCATCGAAGAGAACCACAACATGAACACCTCCCAATTCAGATTCCAAAGCAACCACAGCACAGAGATTGCACTCCTCGTCGCCACCAACGATATCAGCTCCTTTCTCGACCAGGGCAAAACCAGAGCCCTCATCCTACTGGACTTCCCGGTCACCTTTGATACTGTTTCCCACTGCACCCTAACCACAAGTCACCACAATGCCGGCATCTAAGACAAGGCACTGAACTGGATCCTCTTCTTTCTGGCTGGCCAATCTCAGTGAGTCAGACTACCCTAGTACCTCTCAGAACCTAAAGAGATCAGTTGCAGAGTGCAGAGGGCGGGGCTCCTTCTGAGCTCCACCCTCTTCAATATCTACTTGGCTCCCCTCGCAGCTATCATCAGAAGTCACTGACCCAACCTCATCTCCTACAGCAATGACACCCCGCTGATCATCTCCCTCACCATCAAACCCACAGCTGCCGGAACTAACTTTCACAATGCAATAAAGGCAGTTGCCACCGGGATGCAAGACAGCTGCTTCAAGCTGAACTCAGACAAGACCTAGTACTCATCCTGAGACCTACCCCCTCAGCCTGGGAAGACTCCTGATGGCCCGCCGCACTAGGAACTGCTCCCACGCCTACGGACCACCTACCCAACTTCAGTATTATACTGGACTCCTCGCTCTAAATGATCCGCCATATCGACGCAGTATCCTCTTCCTGTTTCCACATGTTCCACCTGCTTCAAAAGACTTTCAGATGGCTTCTCAAAGGATCCAGAAAGACAATCACCAACACCCTCATCAACAGAAGACTTTACTATAGTAATGCACTCTACGCCAACGCCAACCAGAAACAGCACAGGAAACTACAAAACATCAAAAACACTGCAGCCAGACTGGTCCTCAAATATTCCCCGCTGCAGTCACATGACACCACAACGCTGACAACTCCACTGGATCACTATCAACAAGAGAATCACCTTCAAGCTCCTCACACATGTCTACAAGACCCTCCGTGATGCAGGGCCAGAATATCTGAACCACCGCCACACTTTCCACACACCCACCAGACAACTCCGCTCTGCCCAACTGGCCCTGGCTTCCACCCCACAAATCCACAAGACCAGGACCCGAGGAAAATCCTTTGCCTACCTCGCTGTAAAGACCTAGAACACTCTACCTCTCCATCTCAGGCAATACACATCATTCAGCCAGTTCAGGAAGGACCTCAAGACATGGGTCTTCAACTGTACCTCCACACCTGAGGAATCAGCAGCCAAACCCCCACTGCCTTGAGATGCTCACGGGTGAGTAATTGCGCTTTACAAAACCATGATTGATTTACTGATTGATTGATTGACTGATTGAGTAATGAGATACTACATAAGCCTTATATTTGTTGACAGTATGTAGTCTCGAAGCCCTTTCAGTATTTTTCCCACCTCACTCCAAACGGGTAGAAGAAGAGAAAATCGGTACTGTTAATGTTATAAATGTATTTAAACTGGGTATGCTGCAGTTTTGTACATAGGGACTGCAAAAGCAAACCTGTTAAATATACTATTGTACAGTGACAATAGTTCACTGTATTTTCAACACTAACCTACTTAAAAACTGGCTTACTGCTTAAAGAGTAATTGGCAACTAGCTGTGACTATCTGGGCCATTTAACAAAGTGCCCTAATATTTGATAGGAGGAGTCACTTCTGCTAATTCCAAAACACAACAACTCTGTCTGAACAAGAGAAGAAAAGGCTTTCATTAAGGATTACATTCAATAGAATTCACAAATAGATGTGACCTTGTTCTGGCCTTGTAAGCCCTGTTCAGTATGTTGAAATAGCCTTTAAAACACCAATTTTCCAAATAAAAGCATACTTTGTTATTGTAACAGTGCAATATCCGTTGCAAATGTTTCTCTCTATCAATTACCTATTAAAGCGCTGGAATGTATTGTGCATTGGTCAGAGGCACCTTCTGTTTTATTACAAATAGTGTGCAAACTTTGTGAAACAAAAAGACCCTCTACACTCTTTGCATCGACGTCAGATTATAAACGTAAAAGTCCCATTAGGATTTTATGTTATGTTCTGTGCATTGTTAGCACAGTGTGTTAGTATGGCATCGCAGAATTTTCAGTTTGTATTGTTTTTTTTAATAATGTTTTGTCTTATTTAGACCATTTTGATACCAAATCATACACACAGTTTTTTTCTTGGAAAACTTCTTCTGTAATATCGCACTGATTTATGAGATACAAATATTTTGGCAGTCAACAGTCATCTTCATTAAAATATCTTTTAAATTAGCTCTAGGATTACAATTAAACATAAAATATTGTTATTAATGTTAAATGAAATGTAAAGCGATACCACTGGCTGAATTCCAGATTATGGGGCCTATTACGATGTCGGTCGTAGGGCCTCTAACCTCTGGTCGGAGGCCTTAAGACCGACATCTTAGGTTTTAATTCTGACTGGCTGATTGTGATTTAGATGGGCAGAACTGAAACCGGAAGGTCATTCCGGCTGGCTAACTACGGGCTCGGCTAGTCCGAACCGGCCTGTGATCCAAGTGGACGGCGGTTTGCGCCATCTGGATTACGATGCACGGTTTCTGGCAGGGTTTCCCTGCTGGCTTTTGAGACATGGACACCTTGTCGGAAAGCTTGTTTGGGGGCCCGTTTCATTTGCACCCTCCGGTTCCACTGTTAATCCCCGCATCCCGTGGCAAGCACCTTGAAGTGCCTGCCATGGGGTTTAACACCACCTCACATTTCCTTCTTGTCGTGTAGTTTTTATATATAATCCTATACAGTATCTGCGCGTTTGGATGACTGTTGAATGTGGAATATGTGGACCGATTGGGAATATTGATTGCTTTGGAATATTTTGGAATGTGTACAGTTTTATTGATTGTTCATTGTATATAATGTTTTTGACCGTAGGGATTTAAAAATTTGTATGAGTTGCATAAAGTAATTGAAAAATGCATTTCAGTTGAATGAAATAAATAATGATTTATTCAGACTGTACTACTAGTCCTTGAACCCATGCTTGGTTTCATTCGAATGTGCTGTGACGAATAACAGACATTCAGTATAACAGTATTGGCAATTGTTTTGTTTATAGTTAATTGAAAGTGGGCATTTAGCAGTGGTACTACAGCCAATTGATAAGCGTGGCACAAATCCACCCGAGTGACTTACCGAACTCACCTATAATTACCAAGTAAGAAGTCAGCTGGGCAGTGGAGAAGAATAAACAAAGTATTTTATTAGGCCACAAACTCCCATATGAGAGGGCCCTGCCTGACTCCACCCCTAGGAGTGCGCCGAGAGGACTGACTCAGTTCGTCACAGCAATACATTATAACATGGTACAGCAAAATAAAACACGCCCATACTGGAAAAGTCCTGGACCCCGGAGAGGGTGACCAATGGCCTCACACAAGAGGCATCTGCACCTGCAATAGCAACATTTGGTTATCTCTGCCCAAAGCCGTGGAGCCGGGCCTCAGCGTCACCAGCGCATGAGAACATTACTGATTAGGTTTTTGTTATTAGTTTCGGTCACAGTTAGCTAAGAAATGAAATTGCTGCGTTCAGGGTTTTCCTATTCCTACGGGAGGGGGGAATGAGCGAGTGCGACTCGCACGCAGAGAGAAGCACCCCAAAATGGTGGCGCACAAGCTAAGCTAAGAAAACTGAATAACATCACACGCATAAATGAATAATGAGATGGAGAATATCAACGTAAATGCATAAATGAATACATCATTAGTTAGACACACTATGCTAACTCATAAATGTAAATGTAAGTGGGCGGGGCGTCGGAAAATGAAACCTATCAGACCCTCCTTTTAGCGTTGTGTGGCTAAGATGGGGGAAGCCTTTATTAGCTTAAAGATCAGGGGGCATATTATCAAGGGGGTTTATCTCCGCTTTTTTGGCTTTAAAAGCCAAGAAAGCGTAGATAAAATTATCTCTCTATTACCAAGCTGTCGCTAACACCAGTTAGTGACAGCTAATAGGAGATAGCGACCAACTTGGGCCCCGCTTTGCATGTCAGTGATATTTATCACTAATGACATGCAAAGTGGGCGTGCCAAGATGTTAGCGACTGGAAACAGTCCCTAACATCGCTATCTCCTATTACCAACTTTTGGAGATATTCGCGCTAAGCGCGAATATCTCCAAAAGCTAACACCTGCCCTGAGCAGTTCTTAGCCATGTTATCCAATGGGAGGTGGATAACATGGCTAAGAGCATTTGCTCGATAATGCATGAATATCGCTGACTTTTCAGCGATATTCATGCATTGCGGCCGTTTTTTATCGCATTTGCGATAAACCTTGCTAATAGCAAGGTTTATCTGCGATACAAATCGCCGATGTGCGGCGATAATTTTTGTCTCTAAACAAGTTAGAGACAAAAATTATCGCTAGTTGTTGGTAATATGCCCCAAGGTCTTTACACATCATGCTAGTGAAGGGGGAAACATATCAAACAAAAACATCATCATCAATAAGCATCAACCAGTGAACATCATGGAGCTCCATGTCATTAGAAACAGGATACTGGTGGGTCGGTCTTTTAGGAGATTGCAAATTACTGGCACATATGGAGCA
Organism: Lissotriton vulgaris; assembly: GCF_964263255.1. Lineage (NCBI taxonomy): Eukaryota > Metazoa > Chordata > Amphibia > Caudata > Salamandridae > Lissotriton > Lissotriton vulgaris. The sequence continues at coordinate 21,286 of NW_028242838.1, forward strand.
ACAAGGGGGAAGGCAATAAACACATAGGCAACAAGTCAGCAATATACCCACTACTCCTACGACACCCATCAAAATCTTCCAGCCCCAAGAGGAGAAAACACCCCACAGCCATTTCTGTAGTGACCAAGTACCAGTGTCCTGATGAAGTTCAGTCGCTAATCTATGAATATTCTGTACAGCTAAGTTAACAGTGGGGGCCGAGTCAGGAATGTACACACAGCAAGACGTCCAGATGACGCGACAGGCTCCACCCCTATCAGCAAGAATGACGTCAAGCACCATCCTATTCTGAATCGTAAATAATCTCATAGCATGCATCTCAACAGACATATTAGCAGCAATGTCTGCCTCAGTATTCACTACTTTCTCCATCACCCTTGACAGTCTCCGAATAGCCCTACTGTTAAATATGGGACCCCAGAACGGCAGTAAACCCTTAGAAAAGTCTGTCCATTGCTGCAAAGAGGTATCTGTCTGATCCACATCCTCAGCTGGGAGTGCCCTCCTTTGACGCTGTCCAGGCATTATAGCAAACCGACGATGAGTCTTATGATAGTCTGAGGGTGCTACATAGACAGGAGGAAGCAGGTAAGCCAGATAGCAGACCCCACCCCAACCCTCAGGCAACCACAGGTATCCATTATCTCCACAAACAAAGTAAATATTCGGGGGAGTGACCAAAGAAGGACTAAGGGGCAAGCAAATCGAAGCAGTCACATTACAAGGACTGTTCCCAAACTTTATAGCCCCCCCCCACAGGACACAGAAGAATGGTGAGGGCCCAACAACTGCCAGGGGCACCAAAGAATGACTACTACCATTTGTCACAGGAGGGTGTCTTTAAGCCAGAGAGGAGTTCAAGTGTAGAAAACTCTCCCTAACTTTGTCAGTGTCGTTAGGAGTCACAAATCGTCCCACTTTCATTGAGCATGTTTCCAGAAATGTCCGATCGAAACGTCCGTCAGTAAACAACTGTCCAAGAGAAGAGGTGGGCATAGGGCGTACTCGCATTGTCAAAGTAGATCCTCTGCTAGGTAACCGAGGATCTAGAAAATCAGGTTGTTGAAAGAATTTCACCATGCCAATTAAAGTGTACCATCCCACACAACTAGTCACAGGAGTTAAAGGGAGTGCCAGCAATCTATCCTTTTTATAGGCAGCAGAAGGTAGCAACCCACAAACCCAACAATCTGTCACATTATACACCGCATGGGCATGATGTAGAGTCTTGATAAAAACATTATCACGGTAACCTTTTCGCAAACATTGTTCACCATAATCAACAGTAACCATATTGTGCTTGGGAAGGGCAGGAGGGGTAGGGATAAACATATGAACAGGATAGGCTTCATCTAGGAAAAACAGTATTCCAAGAATTATTAGAAATACAATGATGAATATCACAATGGCCACAATTTTTCCTTTTTGTGACAAAGCGAGCCATGGAGAGTCGGGTTCTGGTCTACGAGGAGCTGCAAAAGGCTGCTCCTCCTCAGGAATGGGACGGCCAAAGGGGTACATGTTCCCTAACGAAAAGTCCATAACTAAACTAAAAAAGTAATTAAACTGTCACAGTCACACCGAAGCCGGCCAGGGGGTTCTTCACCCTCAGAAGGGATCTTCTCCCTGTGTCCGTTAAAGCCTCACAGGCAGACTTCTATTGTTTATTCCCTAATCCCACGATGGAGTCGCACAGTTTTTGCAACTCAGGAGCACTTAATCCGGGCCCAGGCACAATCCTAGTGTCCCATCTGACAATGTCTCGACAGTGCACCAGGGCTCTTACCAGCAGTCCGTCCCTAACACTTAACTATTCTTCAGCACAGTTCTCTTCTAAGTCCCTATCTCAGCGCTTCTTCCAGTGCTCAGTTCTCCTTCCTTCCGTTCCGGGGCAGCAGATTATAACGAGTGCTCCCTCGAACCTCTGGATCTGTGAATAGAAGGGGGGCTCAATGGCTGGTGACTTATCCGCTGATGTTTGCTCACTGTGATCAGGAGAGGCCTCACCACTTGCAATCAGAGCCGGCCTCTCCTCTCTTTGATCCGGCTCCTCACCCCTCAACAAAGCATCCGAGAAGGGTATGTACCGAGGAACTGCTTCACATTCGTCATCAGCGACGCCGTTTCTCACCCATTCGTCATATGGCAGTGTGACACGCTTCACGTGGGACGCATGTGTCCACGCCTTGTGGCCCTGGATCCGCAATGCGGTGCGGGTGGTGAGGAAAACTTGCCTCGGCTCTGACCACCTTGGATCCAAGCAGGACTTCCGCTGGTACTTCTTAACGACAACCCAGTCCCTGGGTTGTATGGTGTGTCCTTCCCCCTCCGGCCGCGGCTTCAGGGTCTCCGCTACCTGCTGATGAACAGAACAGAGATCTTTAGTCAAAGCATACAGGTAATCTACCAACAAAGGATATTTTATTTCCGAGAAACATTTAGGTCTAGGGACACCCCACACGTTGGCCGGACGGCCGAGAATGACCTCGTGGGGTGAGACACCTGTCATGGAATTGACTGTCACTCTAGTGGAAAGTAAAGCCAGGGGGAGTGCGTCTGGCCAACGTAACTCTGTACTCTCTTGTATCTTGGCCATTTTTAACATCAGAGTCCAGTTGAACCTCTCTACCAAACCCGCAGCCTGGGGGTGTCGTGCTGCATGAAATTTCTGCGATATCTGTAGTCCCTTACATATCTGTGTCATCAATTCGGCAATAAAAGATGTGCCGTTGTCACTCCAGATCACCCGGGGCAATCCGTAGTGAGAGAAATATTCCTTTATCAACATCTTAGCTGTTGAGATAGCCGTGCAATCCTTACTTGGGTAAGCCTCCACCCACCTACTAAAGGAGCATACCACCACCAGGACGTACTTAAGGTTATTGACTCTCTCCATTTCAATATAATCCATTTGGATCACTTCAAAAGGAAAATAAGGAGGAGCAAAATTGCCAACCGGAACAGGCGTTCCCTTTCCAGGATTATGTCTTAAACAAACCATGCATTGCTGCACTAAATATGTTGCCATCTTGGAAATGTTGTTATTACTCCACACTTGGTCCAGTAATTTACATATTCCCTGAATTTGAATTTAAATTTGAATTTAAAAACATTTATATAGCGCACTTATACCATGCGGTTTCATGGCGCTTCAGATTGCGAGGGAATGGCAAGCGAGGAGAAATTAGGCAACAAAAGCACGAGAAAAGAGGAAGGTTTTGAGGTTTTTCCTAAATTCAGTGTAGGAGAGAGTTGTACGGAGTGTCACGGGCAAGGAGTTCCAAAACACAGGGGCCAAAACAGAGAACTTAGTGCCGCCGGCCCTTTTCTTTTTGAAACGGGGGACAGTTAAGAGGGCCAGGTGAGAGGAGCGAAGCTCTCTCCCTGGGGTGTAAGGCTTGATAGCCGAGCAGATGAACTCTGGTGCAGTGCCCATTCTGGCCTGAAAGGTAAGGCACCCGAGCTTGAACAGGGCCCGCTCTTTCACCGGCAGCCAGTGCAGTGCCTGCAGTAAAGGGGTGGCCCGGTGATATTTAGGCAGGCCGTAGATGAGTCGGGCCGCCTGGTTCTGCACTAGTTGCAGCCGGTGAATGGCGTAGGCAGGCGCGCCATTGTAAATAATGTTGCCGTAGTCGAGGCGCGACAACACCATTGCCAGCACTATGATCTTTAGGGCGGGGAGTGAAAAAAACCGAGAGATCTTCCTGATGGTTCTGAGGGAGAAAAAACAAGAGGAGACAACAGAACTAACCTGTGAATGAACAGAAAGTGAGGGATTAAGGAAGATACCAAGGGTTTTGACTTTGGGGACCGGGAGTGGGGGAGCACCAAGTGGGGAGGGCCAGTGGGAAGGGGACCAAGGACTGCAACCACCTCCGGTCAAGACTAGTTCAGTCTTGTCCGGATTGAGTTTGAGGTGGTTGCAGTTCATCCAATCCTGAATGAACAACATGACAGATTGGACATTCTGGAAGGATGAAGGGGAATGGGAAAGGTTAAAAATAAGCTGGAGGTCATCGGCGTAGTTGTACACCGTGACCTCGAGCTGCTGTAACATAAAAATGAGGGGGAAAATGTATAAATTAAACAGAAGGGGGGAAAGTGAGGAACCCTGGGGGACCCCACACGTCACCTTGTGGGAGGCCGCAGTGAAGCCAGTGAGGTGGACTGCCTGAGCTCTGCCGCTCAGAAAGGACTCAAGCCAAGCGAAGGCTAGACCCTCTATGCCCGCCGCCTTGACACGGGAAAGTAAGGTGGAATGGTCCACCGTGTCAAACGCGGCGGACAGATCTAAAAGAATGAGGGCCTGAGGGAGATTGGTGTCAATGCCCTCGCGTAGGCTGTCCATAACTGAGACCACTACCTTTTCCGTAGAATGGAGGGGGCGAAAGCCCGCCTGCCGAGGGGAAAGGCAGTGGTTGATTTCCACGTGGGAGCTCAGGGTGGCGGTGACGTGGGTTTCAAGGACCTTTGCCAGGTAGGGAAGGAGGGAAATGGGACGATAGTTGGAAGGGGATGAAGGGTCCGCACCAGCCTTTTTTAGAATGGGAATGACGGCTGCAAATTTGTGGGGGGCGGGAACCACTCCATTACTGAGGGAATCATTTAGAAGTGTGAGGGGAGGGGATGGACATGTTCGAAAGATTTCTCTCAAGATGTGGGCGGGGGCGAAATCTAGGGGGGAACCTGATTTCACTCTGTGAAGCAGGGGGAGAAGCGTGGCTGTGGTCAAGGGGGGGATGGAGGTGAGTTTGGAGGAGGCGGGGGGGGGGAAGGATTGGTGAAAGTGGGGGATGGGGGAGGGATATTGGCCTTAATCTTTATCACCTTGTCCACAAAGAAGTCGTTAAGCGAGTCACAGAGAGATTGAGAGGGTGGAATGGAGGCCGAGACTCTGTTAGATGACGCGAGCTCGTGCACTGTGGCGAAAATTTCCTTCGACTGTGACTCTGCTGACAATATTCTATTAGAATAGAATAAGGTCTTGGCATCAAGGATGCTCTGCTTATATTCCTTGAGCACGGAGAGATAGATGGTTTTTAGGGAAGGACAGTATGCTTTCCTCCATGCTCGTTCTGCCCTACGTGCAGCCAGCTTTTTCTCCTTAAGAGTGGGAGTGAACCACCGGTTGGCGGCGTGGGCTCGCTTGACCGTGATACGCCTGAGGGGGGCGAAGGCATCGCCCGCATGGGTCAACCAGTTGTTAATGGTGTCCAGTTGGACAGGGGCGGTGAGGCCTAAGAGGTCAGGGCTAGTGCTGGCTAGCGAAGAGCAGAAGGATGGCAGATCGACTTTGCCCCATTTTCTAGCCCAGGTGTTCTTAGGGAGTGGAGGCTTGATAATGGGGGCTAAGGCAAGGGAAAAGGAAATGAAAAAATGATCAGACCAAGGACAAGGGGAAATGGTGGGGGGAGTGGTAGGGATGTTCAAGGTCCAAACCTGATCAAGTGAGTGGCCTTGAACGTGGGTGGGGCTGTGGATGTGAGGAATGAAATTAAGACTGAGCATAAGGTCGGTAAAGTCTTTGGACAAGGGGCTCTCGGCAGGGTCATTAGGCCAGAAGTTTAGGTCACCTAAGACTAACACTGAAGAGTTGTTCACTACCAGCGTTGCCAATATGTCCTGGAAGTTAGAGACAAAAGTGGGAGAGGGATGGGGGGGGCGATAAATTAGAACAGAGGTTAAAGGGGAGGATTGAAAATTGGAACGAATGACCAGGTAGTCTGCTTCGGGAATGGGAGGGGAGGAGAGAATCTGAAACTGAAGGTCAGTGCGGGCTATCAGGGCCACTCCACCGCCTCTCCTGCCCTCTGGCCGGTCTGCTCGAAGAGCCGAGTAGCCAGGGGGATCCCTTCGCACTAATATGAGCTGGCCCATGAGCCATTGTCACCACTGGGAGGACATATGCGTCCCGGAGTAACCATCGTCTTTTGTCTGACACATCCGTCCAACACTCATCCGAGTCCAACCGTCCCCCACCATCTTTCCATGTCCTCAACTCATCCTCAGTCGCTTTTTCTTGTATGCTCCGCACACTTTGTACAGTATTCATGAACATGTCAACGTCCGGTACCCACCTAGCTGGTCCTGCCATAAACATTTGTGGGAGTTTTGTCCTAGCTGTCTCCTTAGCTGTCTGATCTGCAAATGCATTGCCCCGTCCTACATCATCCACCACCGCTTTGTGTGCACTACATTTGATCACAGCCAGTCGTCTGGGAAGTGTCAATGCTGTCAATAGTCATAATATCAACGGACCATTCTGGATCCTTTGTCCGTGTGACGTCAAACACCCTCTCTCTGCCCACAGTCGCCCATAGCTATGAGCCACGCCTAAGGCGTATTGGCTGTCAGTGTAAATATTCACGTCCAGTCCTTCACTCAATTCACACGCTCGCATCAATGCTATTATTTCTGCAGCTTGGGCTGGGTGGTAAGGGACCCTAGAAGTCTCCACCACTGTTTTCAATGTTGTGACTGCGTGTGCTGCAGTTGAGGTACCATTCGCAAGTTTAAAACAGGAACCATCAACATACAGCTCCCTGTCGGGATCATTTAGGGGGGTGTCCGTTAAATCTATCCTTCCCTTTGTCTCCTCCTCTATCCGAAACAAACAATCATGGACTTCATCGTCCTTTTCATCTGAAGGGATGGGTAGCAACGTGGCTGGGTTCAAAGTGGCACATCTTTTAATCGTAACATGGGGTGCGAATAATGTGAGCTCATAACCAGTAAGACGAGCACTAGTTAAATGCTGCGTCTGCGTTTTGTTCAATAAAATGTCAACAGCATGCGGTACCATTACTGTGAGATCAGAACCCAGCACGAGCCCCGCCGATTGTCTAATTGAAACTGCAGCAGCCGCTGTAGCCCTTAGACAGCTCGGCAACGCTCTCGCCACATTGTCAATCATAGCAGAAAAATAAGCGCACGGTCTCTGTTTCCCTTCAAAACATTGAGTTAGGACAGACAACGCGCAACCTTCCGTCTCATGTACATAAAGCACAAACGGCTTCTGGTAATCAGGAGTTCCCAAAACAGGTGCCGAACACAAAGCAGTTTTTAGTGACTCAAAAGCTTCTTGCCATGGCGCCGGGAGACCATTTGTGGGTATCTGTGCGCCTTACAAATGCAAAAAATAAAAAAAAATAAAAATAAAATAAAAAATATGCTGGAGTCCAGGGTAGGGGTTTGCGCATCTCCTTAGTAGTCGGATACAGAAGGGGTTTGGTTAGTAAGGCATAATTGGGTATCCACTGGCGACAATACGAGGTTATGCCCAAAAACGCGTGCACCTCTCACTGCGTGTTAGGTACAGCCATGTTAGTTATCGCCTTGATGCGCTCCGGTGTCAACCTCCTCCCCTCCTTCGATAGGAGATGACCTAAGTAGGTAACATCCTGTCGACAGTATTGAATTTAGAAAGGGACACTTTGTGTCCATTTTGAGCCAAATGGTGCAACAGTTTAACCGTGGCATCTCGACACCCATCTTCGGTGTCAGACGCTATTAAAAGATCATCTACATATTGCAATAAAACATTGCCCTTGGGGAGTTCCAAATCATCCAATTGAGCCTTCAAAGCCTGACTATAAATGCTGGGGCTCTCGGTATAGCCTTGAGGAGTTCTACAAAATCTGAAGCTGTGGCCAGCCAATGAGAATCCGAAAAGATGACGGCTATCAGGGTGTACCGGGATACTAAAGAAAGCCTTTTTCAAATCCAAAACAGAGAAATATCTGGCGGTGGGAGGGATCATTGTCAAAATCGTTGTAATGTCAGAGACCACCGGATATTGGGGTTCAACCACCTTATTAATGTGATGTAAATCAATCACAAAGCGATAAACATCAGGTGCACCATCACCTGCATCAGCAGAGGGTCTTTTAAGAATCGGGAGAATGGGGCTGTTACAAATGTTAGAGGCCGTCTCCTCTACTACACCTGACAGTATCAAATCCTGTATTATTTGTAGCAAAGCCTTTTCACTGTCCCTAGATTATTTATACTGCGGTATTTGGGGCAATCAAGCTCCCACCTTAACCTTGATGGACACAGGGGCAATATCCACCTTTCCCACATCAGTATCACCACTGGCCCACAAAGTCTCCGGGATCCCCACAAACTCAGCTGGGAGACGCTCGTCTTTTGAGAAGCACTGTTGCGCACGCGCGACAGTGGGACCCAAAGTGACGTTCACACCGTCTGGAGAACAGTAAATGGTGCCATGCAATCTCTTCAACAAATCCAAACCCAGCAAATTCTTGCCACAATTCGAAGTCAAAAGGAAAGGAGAGTCAACAGTAAAAGGAACAATCGCAAGTGTAAGAGGCTTAGAAATGGGGCTAATTACCAGAGTACCTGAGAACCCAACGGAAACATTATTCCTGCCAGACAGAGCCGCCCCTGGGACCTGAGAACGTGCTACAGAACTTTTCATAGCACCTGTGTCCACCAAAAATTTCTGAGGAGACCCCAACAAATCTGCAGTCACATAGGGTCCTCGTTGATCAAATATCCAAAGGAACTGGTCCCATGCTCTGTCCTACGCTGTCCTAGTTATGGGAGAAGCCAGTCATGTCATCCAATGCGTATGCGTCGTGGTAGTACTGTCTGTCTCTGTCATGGTCACCCTCAGTTTGAAAATGTTGTCGATCCCTCACTCCGTCACAGCAATTTCTCCCTGGTCTCCTTCCTTCATCAAACTGTCTGTCATCCCTGCGAAGTTCACCACGGCCTCTACCTCTGCCTGGTCCAGCATTGGACAGGGGCTCCGGACAATCTCTCCACCAGTGCCCCTCCTTTTTGCAGTTCGCACACTGGTTCGGCCCCAGACTCTCTCTCTTCTCTCCCCTTCCGTAACTACTTCCGCCTCGACCCGCTACCACAGGCTGCGCTCCACGTTCTGACTTTTTGACACCTGCTGCAGCAGCACCCTTGTCTTCAAGTCTTTGGCTTTCTTTTCCTGTCTGTCTTTGTTCTCGTTCTCTCTATGTTCATAATACTGAGCCATACTCAGAATACCAGAGGGGGTGGACGTCGTCCACGTACTCTCCAATGCCTGCAATCTAGCCGCTATTTCTGGTAACAAGTTAGTAACAAACCTATTCACGAAAAGTCACCATCCCCCATCCTGAGAGAGATCCTGACCACTAAAATCCAAAAAGGCTTCCTCGAAACAAGTGAAGAAATCCAAAACCGCTTCATCCTTCTTTTATCTACATGCAGTCAACTTATCCCAATCCACCTTCTTTGGAGGAATAAGAGAGTGCACACATTATATTATTCGCCCGATAATGCTAAGATCTCGGGTTTCGGTTTTTCCCCTGGCTTCCGTTCCTTATTCCAGTCCTTAAATTCCTCCCAAGTACCTCCCAATTCCTCCGCATGATCTGTACCCTTAACCTGCCTCCACACATCCACCGGAACCAGTAACCCAAAGAACAATTCTATGTCAGCTAAAGTCATGACCGTCGAGGAAGCTGCTTCCGTCAATTCTTTGTAATAAGCAGTCGGGTTTTTTCTAGAGTCGGGCAACTGCGCCTTCAGCGCCAACACCTCGCTCGGTTTCCAAGGCGTGTATACCCACTGATCCTGGAAACAAGCCTCTAAACGAGCTCTGGTCACATCATTAGTTACTGGGTCTACCACTTCAGGCACTTCAGGATGGAAAATAGGGTGAACTTCGCGCATTGGATGCGCTCCAAAAAAATAGGGCCCTCCTGCTGACGGCAATTCATTTCTATATTCCAGCAAAGTCCGCAGATTCTGTAACACATCCCTCATACTAGTATTAGCCCTATAGGCTCTGTCCTTAATGTCATAAAGAACCTGGGGCGCCGTTCCACCATAACCCTGCTCCCACAAAGCTATCAGCATCATTGACATATGCCATAAAGCATGCTGCTGCATCAGAGGCTCATAATCCTTCATTGTGGGCCAGATGTCTTCCAGTACATAAATAGGACTCCTAGCCCACTGACAAGCCTGATTGGCAACCATCGTTTTTTCATCCAACCCAACAGTAGAGCGTGTAAAAAATGTACGTACTTGGGTAAGTATTCCACCTCTGGCGCCTCGAGTCGGGGTCTTCAACTCACCTTGGGGGGTAGCACTAGCAGAAACAGTGGGAAGTGCAGAAGAAATCGCAGAGGGGGCAGGTGAGCTCACCGCAAAGAAAGAAACCAAGGGCGCGGTTACGGAAGAGGTGATAGAAGACAATGCTTGTTCAACATCTCTCAACAAAGTAGGGGCCGAAACAGAGGAAGTGGGGGTGCCGAACAAGGAAGGAGCAACCGTTTGCGGAACTGAAACCACCGCAGGGGAAGCAGAACCTGTCAACACGGGGTACAATGATTGCGGAGCATACGGGGGAGGGGGCCAAACATTCAAAATGTCCTCCATCTCATCTCGCTCTTCCTCTCTTACTACATAGCTTTTATCCGTCTGTAACCTATGAAGTCTGTCTGCGCGCTCAATCTGTGTCTCATTCTCTTTCTTTTCTCACCTTTTGTGCCATCGTCTGCGCTGCTCTCTTCTGAGCCACCTTCTCCTCTCTCATCTGTTGTTCCCTTACTTCTTTCTGCTACATCCTCAAGGAATCTAATTTACTCTGGAGGCTACTCTTAGCAAATAATCTGTCCTGCAAATAATCTAGTTTTGCCACATCGAAAGAGCCAGTCAACGACCATTGCAAATTTACGTTACCCTTGATATACTTGTGCCACAAAGTATTAAACAAAATTGGAGTCAATCCATGTTTAACATACATCTCGAAATTAGGTGAGCCCTCCACTGGGGCGGGTTGGCTCTCAGCCAATCTAGTGTCTGATTCAGAAAAGGGGGTGGTGATGAACAGAGTGTCTGAATTAAGCAGACCACTCTTACCCAGTCCAAAGATCAGGGCTTGATCCATCACCGTTTTTTAGCTCACTGCACCATCCCAGCTCAGAACTTGGCTATATGCAAATTAGTCTGACCCTGGCCCAGTGCATCATGGGAACAGGGAAGACCAAACTACCAAGCCAATTCTTATACTGGGAAGGAAACAAGCTACCGGGGACCGGTTTCTGGCATTTCAGCCGTCTTCGGCCCGGCTTGCTTGAATCCTGATGGTGCAATGAGCTAGGGACTCACATCTGAGTATACCCTTCCACGCTTATGGTGGACAAAAATGATTCAGAAAAGGGGGTGGCGATGAACAGAGTGTCTGAATTAAGCAGACCACTCTTACCCAGTCCAAAGATCAGGGCTTGATCCATCACCGTTTTTTAGCTCACTGCACCATCCCAGCTCAGAACTTGGCTATATGCAAATTAGTCTGACCCTGGCCCAGTGCATCATGGGAACAGGGAAGACCAAACTACCAAGCCAATTCTTATACTGGGAAGGAAACAAGCTACCGGGGACCAGTTTCTGGCATTTCAGACGTCTTCGGCCTGGCTTGCTTGAATCCTGATGGTGCAATGAGCTAGGGACTCACATCTGAGTATACCCTTCCACGCTTATGGTGGACAAAAATGATTCAGAAAAGGGGGTGGTGATGAACAGAGTGTCTGAATTAAGCAGACCACTCTTACCCAGTCCAAAGATCAGGGCTTGATCCATCACCGTTTTTTAGCTCACTGCACCATCCCAGCTCAGAACTTGGCTATATGCAAATTAGTCTGACCCTGGCCCAGTGCATCATGGGAACAGGGAAGACCAAACTACCAAGCCAATTCTTATACTGGGAAGGAAACAATCTACCGGGGACCGGTTTCTGGCATTTCAGCCGTCTTCGGCCCGGCTTGCTTGAATCCTGATGGTGCAATGAGCTAGGGACTCACATCTGAGTATACCCTTCCACGCTTATGGTGGACAAAAATGATTCAGAAAAGGGGGTGGTGATGAACAGAGTGTCTGAATTAAGCAGACCACTCTTACCCAGTCCAAAGATCAGGGCTTGATCCATCACCGTTTTTTAGCTCACTGCACCATCCCAGCTCAGAACTTGGCTATATGCAAATTAGTCTGACCCTGGCCCAGTGCATCACGGGAACAGGGAAGACCAAACTACCAAGCCAATTCTTATACTGGGAAGGAAACAAGCTACCGGGGACCGGTTTCTGGCATTTCAGCCGTCTTCGGCCCAGCTTGCTTGAATCCTGATGGTGCAATGAGCTAGGGACTCACATCTGAGTATACCCTTCCACGCTTATGGTGGACAAAAATGATTCAGAAAAGGGGGTGGTGATGAACAGAGTGTCTGAATTAAGCAGACCACTCTTACCCAGTCCAAAGATCAGGGCTTGATCCATCACCGTTTTTTAGCTCACTGCACCATCCCAGCTCAGAACGTGGCTATATGCAAATTAGTCTGACCCTGGCCCAGTGCATCATGGGAACAGGGAAGACCAAACTACCAAGCCAATTCTTATACTGGGAAGGAAAAGAGCTACCGGGGACCGGTTTCTGGCATTACAGCCATCTTCGGCCCGGCTTGCTTGAATCCTGATGGTGCGATGAGCTAGGGACTCACATCTGAGTATACCCTTCCACGCTTATGGTGGACAAAAATGATTCAGAAAAGGGGGTGGTGATGAACAGAGTGTCTGAATTAAGCAGACCACTCTTACCCAGTCCAAAGATCAGGGCTTGATCCATCACCGTTTTTTAGCTCACTGCACCATCCCAGCTCAGAACTTGGCTATATGCAAATTAGTCTGACCCTGGCCCAGTGCATCATGGGAACAGGGAAGACTAAACTACCAAGCCAATTCTTATACTCGGAAGGAAACAAGCTACCGGGGACCGGTTTCTGGCATTTCAGCCGTCTTCGGCCCGGCTTGCTTGAATCCTGATGGTGCAATGAGCTAGGGACTCACATCTGAGTATACCCTTCCACGCTTATGGTGGACAAAAATGATTCAGAAAAGGGGGTGGTGATGAACAGAGTGTCTGAATTAAGCAGACCACTCTTACCCAGTCCAAAGATCAGGGCTTGATCCATCACCGTTTTTTAGCTCACTGCACCATCCCAGCTCAGAACTTGGCTATATGCAAATTAGTCTGACCCTGGCCCAGTGCATCATGGGAACAGGGAAGACCAAACTACCAAGCCAATTCTTATACTGGGAAGGAAACAAGCTACCGGGGACCGGTTTCTGGCATTTCAGCCGTCTTCGGCCTGGCTTGCTTGAATCCTGATGGTGCAATGAGCTAGGGACTCACATCTGAGTATACCCTTCCACGCTTATGGTGGACAAAAATGATTCAGAAAAGGGGGTGGTGATGAACAGAGTGTCTGAATTAAGCAGACCACTCTTACCCAGTCCAAAGATCAGGGCTTGATCCATCACCGTTTTTTAGCTCACTGCACCATCCCAGCTCAGAACTTGGCTATATGCAAATTAGTCTGACCCTGGCCAGTGCATCATGGGAACAGGGAAGACCAAACTACCAAGCCAATTCTTATACTGGGAAGGAAACAAGCTACCGAGGACCGGTTGCTGGCATTTCAGCCGTCTTCCGCCCGGCTTGCTTGAATCCTGATGGTGCAATGAGCTAGGGACTCACATCTGAGTATACCCTTCCACGCTTATGGTGGACAAAAATGATTCAGAAAAGGGGGTGGTGATGAACAGAGTGTCTGAATTAAGCAGACCACTCTTACCCAGTCCAAAGATCAGGGCTTGATCCATCACCGTTTTTTAGCTCACTGCACCATCCCAGCTCAGAACGTGGCTATATGCAAATTAGTCTGACCCTGGCCCAGTGCATCATGGGAACAGGGAAGACCAAACTACCAAGCCAATTCTTATACTGGGAAGGAAACAATCTACCGGGACCGGTTTCTGGCATTTCAGCCGTCTTCGGCCCGGCTTGCTTGAATCCTGATGGTGCAATGAGCTAGGGACTCACATCTGAGTATACCCTTCCACGCTTATGGTGGACAAAAATGATTCAGAAAAGGGGGTGGTGATGAACAGAGTGTCTGAATTAAGCAGACCACTCTTACCCAGTCCAAAGATCAGGGCTTGATCCATCACCGTTTTTTAGCTCACTGCACCATCCCAGCTCAGAACTTGGCTATATGCAAATTAGTCTGACCCTGGCCCAGTGCATCATGGGAACAGGGAAGACCAAACTACCAAGCCAATTCTTATACTGGGAAGGAAACAAGCTACCGGGGACCGGTTTCTGGCATTTCAGCCGTCTTCGGCCTGGCTTGCTTGAATCCTGATGGTGCAATGAGCTAGGGACTCACATCTGAGTATACCCTTCCACGCTTATGGTGGACAAAAATGATTCAGAAAAGGGGGTGGTGATGAACAGAGTGTCTGAATTAAGCAGACCACTCTTACCCAGTCCAAAGATCAGGGCTTGATCCATCACCGTTTTTTAGCTCACTGCACCATCCCAGCTCAGAACTTGGCTATATGCAAATTAGTCTGACCCTGGCCAGTGCATCATGGGAACAGGGAAGACCAAACTACCAAGCCAATTCTTATACTGGGAAGGAAACAAGCTACCGGGGACCGGTTTCTCGCATTTCAGCCGTCTTCGGCCTGGCTTGCTTGAATCCTGATGGTGCAATGAGCTAGGGACTCACATCTGAGTATACCCTTCCACGCTTATGGTGGACAAAAATGATTCAGAAAAGGGGGTGGTGATGAACAGAGTGTCTGAATTAAGCAGACCACTCTTACCCAGTCCAAAGATCAGGGCTTGATCCATCACCGTTTTTTAGCTCACTGCACCATCCCAGCTCAGAACTTGGCTATATGCAAATTAGTCTGACCCTGGCCCAGTGCATCATGGGAACAGGGAAGACCAAACTACCAAGCCAATTCTTATACTGGGAAGGAAACAATCTACCGGGACCGGTTTCTGGCATTTCAGCCGTCTTCGGCCCGGCTTGCTTGAATCCTGATGGTGCAATGAGCTAGGGACTCACATCTGAGTATACCCTTCCACGCTTATGGTGGACAAAAATGATTCAGAAAAGGGGGTGGTGATGAACAGAGTGTCTGAATTAAGCAGACCACTCTTACCCAGTCCAAAGATCAGGGCTTGATCCATCACCGTTTTTTAGCTCACTGCACCATCCCAGCTCAGAACTTGGCTATATGCAAATTAGTCTGACCCTGGCCCAATGCATCATGGGAACAGGGAAGACCAAACTACCAAGCCAATTCTTATACTGGGAAGGAAACAAGCTACCGGGGACCGGTTTCTGGCATTTCAGCCGTCTTCGGCCCAGCTTGCTTGAATCCTGATGGTGCAATGAGCTAGGGACTCACATCTGAGTATACCCTTCCACGCTTATGGTGGACAAAAATGATTCAGAAAAGGGGGTGGTGATGAACAGAGTGTCTGAATTAAGCAGACCACTCTTACCCAGTCCAAAGATCAGGGCTTGATCCATCACCGTTTTTTAGCTCACTGCACCATCCCAGCTCAGAACGTGGCTATATGCAAATTAGTCTGACCCTGGCCCAGTGCATCATGGGAACAGGGAAGACCAAACTACCAAGCCAATTCTTATACTGGGAAGGAAAAGAGCTACCGGGGACCGGTTTCTGGCATTTCAGCCATCTTCGGCCCGGCTTGCTTGAATCCTGATGGTGCGATGAGCTAGGGACTCACATCTGAGTATACCCTTCCACGCTTATGGTGGACAAAAATGATTCAGAAAAGGGGGTGGTGATGAACAGAGTGTCTGAATTAAGCAGACCACTCTTACCCAGTCCAAAGATCAGGGCTTGATCCATCACCGTTTTTTAGCTCACTGCACCATCCCAGCTCAGAACTTGGCTATATGCAAATTAGTCTGACCCTGGCCCAGTGCATCATGGGAACAGGGAAGACCAAACTACCAAGCCAATTCTTATACTGGGAAGGAAACAAGCTACCGGGGACCGGTTTCTGGCATTTCAGCCGTCTTCGGCCCGGCTTGCTTGAATCCTGATGGTGCAATGAGCTAGGGACTCACATCTGAGTATACCCTTCCACGCTTATGGTGGACAAAAATGATTCAGAAAAGGGGGTGGTGATGAACAGAGTGTCTGAATTAAGCAGACCACTCTTACTCAGTCCAAAGATCAGGGCTTGATCCATCACCGTTTTTTAGCTCACTGCACCATCCCAGCTCAGAACTTGGCTATATGCAAATTAGTCTGACCCTGGCCCAGTGCATCATGGGAACAGGGAAGACCAAACTACCAAGCCAATTCTTATACTGGGAAGGAAACAAGCTACCGGGGACCGGTTTCTCGCATTTCAGCCGTCTTCGGCCTGGCTTGCTTGAATCCTGATGGTGCAATGAGCTAGGGACTCACATCTGAGTATACCCTTCCACGCTTATGGTGGACAAAAATGATTCAGAAAAGGGGGTGGTGATGAACAGAGTGTCTGAATTAAGCAGACCACTCTTACCCAGTCCAAAGATCAGGGCTTGATCCATCACCGTTTTTTAGCTCACTGCACCATCCCAGCTCAGAACTTGGCTATATGCAAATTAGTCTGGCCCTGGCCAGTGCATCATGGGAACAGGGAAGACCAAACTACCAAGCCAATTCTTATACTGGGAAGGAAACAAGCTACCGAGGACCGGTTGCTGGCATTTCAGCCGTCTTCCGCCCGGCTTGCTTGAATCCTGATGGTGCAATGAGCTAGGGACTCACATCTGAGTATACCCTTCCACGCTTATGGTGGACAAAAATGATTCAGAAAAGGGGGTGGTGATGAACAGAGTGTCTGAATTAAGCAGACCCCTCTTACCCAGTCCAAAGATCAGGGCTTGATCCATCACCGTTTTTTAGCTCACTGCACCATCCCAGCTCAGAACTTGGCTATATGCAAATTAGTCTGACCCTGGCCCAGTGCATCATGGGAACAGGGAAGACCAAACTACCAAGCCAATTCTTATACTGGGAAGGAAACAAGCTACCGGGGACCGGTTTCAGGCATTTCAGCCGTCTTCGGCCCGGCTTGCTTGAATCCTGATGGTGCAATGAGCTAGGGACTCACATCTGAGTATACCCTTCCACGCTTATGGTGGACAAAAATGATTCAGAAAAGGGAGTGGTGATGAACAGAGTGTCTGAATTAAGCAGACCACTCTTACCCAGTCCAAAGATCAGGGCTTGATCCATCACCGTTTTTTAGCTCACTGCACCATCCCAGCTCAGAACTTGGCTATATGCAAATTAGTCTGACCCTGGCCCAGTGCATCATGGGAACAGGGAAGACCAAACTACCAAGCCAATTCTTATACTGGGAAGGAAACAGGCTACCGGGGACCGGTTTCTGGCATTTCAGCCGTCTTCGGCCCGGCTTGCTTGAATCCTGATGGTGCAATGAGCTAGGGACTCACATCTGAGTATACCCTTCCACGCTTATGGTGGACAAAAATGATTCAGAAAAGGGGGTGGTGATGAACAGAGTGTCTGAATTAAGCAGACCACTCTTACCCAGTCCAAAGATCAGGGCTTGATCCATCACTGTTTTTTTAGCTCACTGCACCATCCCAGCTCAGAACTTGGCTATATGCAAATTAGTCTGACCCTGGCCCAGTGCATCATGGGAACAGGGAAGACCAAACTACCAAGCCAATTCTTATACTGGGAAGGAAACAAGCTACCGGGGAGCGGTTTCTGGCATTCCAGCCGTCTTCGGCCCGGCTTGCTTGAATCCTGATGGTGCAATGAGCTAGGGACTCACATCTGAGTATACCCTTCCACGCTTATGGTGGACAAAAATGATTCAGAAAAGGGGGTGGTGATAAACAGAGTGTCTGAATTAAGCAGACCACTCTTACCCAGTCCAAAGATCAGGGCTTGATCCATCACCGTTTTTTAGCTCACTGCACCATCCCAGCTCAGAACTTGGCTATATGCAAATTAGTCTGACCCTGGCCCAGTGCATCATGGGAACAGGGAAGACCAAACTACCAAGCCAATTCTTATACTGGGAAGGAAACAAGCTACCGGGGACCGGTTTCTGGCATTTCAGCCTTCTTCGGACCGGCTTGCTTGAATCCTGATGGTGCAATGAGCTAGGGACTCACATCTGAGTATACCCTTCCACTCTTATGGTGGACAAAAATGATTCAGAAAAGGGGGTGGTGATGAACAGAGTGTCTGAATTAAGCAGACCACTCTTACCCAGTCCAAAGATCAGGGCTTGATCCATCACCGTTTTTTAGCTCACTGCACCATCCCAGCTCAGAACTTGGCTATATGCAAATTAGTCTGACCCTGGCCCAGTGCATCATGGGAACAGGGAAGACCAAACTACCAAGCCAATTCTTATACTGGGAAGGAAACAATCTACCGGGACCGGTTTCTGGCATTTCAGCCGTCTTCGGCCCGGCTTGCTTGAATCCTGATGGTGCAATGAGCTAGGGACTCACATCTGAGTATACCCTTCCACGCTTATGGTGGACAAAAATGATTCAGAAAAGGGGGTGGTGATGAACAGAGTGTCTGAATTAAGCAGACCACTCTTACCCAGTCCAAAGATCAGGGCTTGATCCATCACCGTTTTTTAGCTCACTGCACCATCCCAGCTCAGAACTTGGCTATATGCAAATTAGTCTGACCCTGGCCCAATGCATCATGGGAACAGGGAAGACCAAACTACCAAGCCAATTCTTATACTGGGAAGGAAACAAGCTACCGGGGACCGGTTTCTGGCATTTCAGCCGTCTTCGGCCCAGCTTGCTTGAATCCTGATGGTGCAATGAGCTAGGGACTCACATCTGAGTATACCCTTCCACGCTTATGGTGGACAAAAATGATTCAGAAAAGGGGGTGGTGATGAACAGAGTGTCTGAATTAAGCAGACCACTCTTACCCAGTCCAAAGATCAGGGCTTGATCCATCACCGTTTTTTAGCTCACTGCACCATCCCAGCTCAGAACGTGGCTATATGCAAATTAGTCTGACCCTGGCCCAGTGCATCATGGGAACAGGGAAGACCAAACTACCAAGCCAATTCTTATACTGGGAAGGAAAAGAGCTACCGGGGACCGGTTTCTGGCATTTCAGCCATCTTCGGCCCGGCTTGCTTGAATCCTGATGGTGCGATGAGCTAGGGACTCACATCTGAGTATACCCTTCCACGCTTATGGTGGACAAAAATGATTCAGAAAAGGGGGTGGTGATGAACAGAGTGTCTGAATTAAGCAGACCACTCTTACCCAGTCCAAAGATCAGGGCTTGATCCATCACCGTTTTTTAGCTCACTGCACCATCCCAGCTCAGAACTTGGCTATATGCAAATTAGTCTGACCCTGGCCCAGTGCATCATGGGAACAGGGAAGACCAAACTACCAAGCCAATTCTTATACTGGGAAGGAAACAAGCTACCGGGGACCGGTTTCTGGCATTTCAGCCGTCTTCGGCCCGGCTTGCTTGAATCCTGATGGTGCAATGAGCTAGGGACTCACATCTGAGTATACCCTTCCACGCTTATGGTGGACAAAAATGATTCAGAAAAGGGGGTGGTGATGAACAGAGTGTCTGAATTAAGCAGACCACTCTTACCCAGTCCAAAGATCAGGGCTTGATCCATCACCGTTTTTTAGCTCACTGCACCATCCCAGCTCAGAACTTGGCTATATGCAAATTAGTCTGACCCTGGCCCAGTGCATCATGGGAACAGGGAAGACCAAACTACCAAGCCAATTCTTATACTGGGAAGGAAACAAGCTACCGGGGACCGGTTTCTCGCATTTCAGCCGTCTTCGGCCTGGCTTGCTTGAATCCTGATGGTGCAATGAGCTAGGGACTCACATCTGAGTATACCCTTCCACGCTTATGGTGGACAAAAATGATTCAGAAAAGGGGGTGGTGATGAACAGAGTGTCTGAATTAAGCAGACCACTCTTACCCAGTCCAAAGATCAGGGCTTGATCCATCACCGTTTTTTAGCTCACTGCACCATCCCAGCTCAGAACTTGGCTATATGCAAATTAGTCTGGCCCTGGCCAGTGCATCATGGGAACAGGGAAGACCAAACTACCAAGCCAATTCTTATACTGGGAAGGAAACAAGCTACCGAGGACCGGTTGCTGGCATTTCAGCCGTCTTCCGCCCGGCTTGCTTGAATCCTGATGGTGCAATGAGCTAGGGACTCACATCTGAGTATACCCTTCCACGCTTATGGTGGACAAAAATGATTCAGAAAAGGGGGTGGTGATGAACAGAGTGTCTGAATTAAGCAGACCCCTCTTACCCAGTCCAAAGATCAGGGCTTGATCCATCACCGTTTTTTAGCTCACTGCACCATCCCAGCTCAGAACTTGGCTATATGCAAATTAGTCTGACCCTGGCCCAGTGCATCATGGGAACAGGGAAGACCAAACTACCAAGCCAATTCTTATACTGGGAAGGAAACAATCTACCGGGACCGGTTTCTGGCATTTCAGCCGTCTTCGGCCCGGCTTGCTTGAATCCTGATGGTGCAATGAGCTAGGGACTCACATCTGAGTATACCCTTCCACGCTTATGGTGGACAAAAATGATTCAGAAAAGGGGGTGGTGATGAACAGAGTGTCTGAATTAAGCAGACCACTCTTACCCAGTCCAAAGATCAGGGCTTGATCCATCACCGTTTTTTAGCTCACTGCACCATCCCAGCTCAGAACTTGGCTATATGCAAATTAGTCTGACCCTGGCCCAATGCATCATGGGAACAGGGAAGACCAAACTACCAAGCCAATTCTTATACTGGGAAGGAAACAAGCTACCGGGGACCGGTTTCTGGCATTTCAGCCGTCTTCGGCCCAGCTTGCTTGAATCCTGATGGTGCAATGAGCTAGGGACTCACATCTGAGTATACCCTTCCACGCTTATGGTGGACAAAAATGATTCAGAAAAGGGGGTGGTGATGAACAGAGTGTCTGAATTAAGCAGACCACTCTTACCCAGTCCAAAGATCAGGGCTTGATCCATCACCGTTTTTTAGCTCACTGCACCATCCCAGCTCAGAACGTGGCTATATGCAAATTAGTCTGACCCTGGCCCAGTGCATCATGGGAACAGGGAAGACCAAACTACCAAGCCAATTCTTATACTGGGAAGGAAAAGAGCTACCGGGGACCGGTTTCTGGCATTTCAGCCATCTTCGGCCCGGCTTGCTTGAATCCTGATGGTGCGATGAGCTAGGGACTCACATCTGAGTATACCCTTCCACGCTTATGGTGGACAAAAATGATTCAGAAAAGGGGGTGGTGATGAACAGAGTGTCTGAATTAAGCAGACCACTCTTACCCAGTCCAAAGATCAGGGCTTGATCCATCACCGTTTTTTAGCTCACTGCACCATCCCAGCTCAGAACTTGGCTATATGCAAATTAGTCTGACCCTGGCCCAGTGCATCATGGGAACAGGGAAGACCAAACTACCAAGCCAATTCTTATACTGGGAAGGAAACAAGCTACCGGGGACCGGTTTCTGGCATTTCAGCCGTCTTCGGCCCGGCTTGCTTGAATCCTGATGGTGCAATGAGCTAGGGACTCACATCTGAGTATACCCTTCCACGCTTATGGTGGACAAAAATGATTCAGAAAAGGGGGTGGTGATGAACAGAGTGTCTGAATTAAGCAGACCACTCTTACCCAGTCCAAAGATCAGGGCTTGATCCATCACCGTTTTTTAGCTCACTGCACCATCCCAGCTCAGAACTTGGCTATATGCAAATTAGTCTGACCCTGGCCCAGTGCATCATGGGAACAGGGAAGACCAAACTACCAAGCCAATTCTTATACTGGGAAGGAAACAAGCTACCGGGGACCGGTTTCTCGCATTTCAGCCGTCTTCGGCCTGGCTTGCTTGAATCCTGATGGTGCAATGAGCTAGGGACTCACATCTGAGTATACCCTTCCACGCTTATGGTGGACAAAAATGATTCAGAAAAGGGGGTGGTGATGAACAGAGTGTCTGAATTAAGCAGACCACTCTTACCCAGTCCAAAGATCAGGGCTTGATCCATCACCGTTTTTTAGCTCACTGCACCATCCCAGCTCAGAACTTGGCTATATGCAAATTAGTCTGGCCCTGGCCAGTGCATCATGGGAACAGGGAAGACCAAACTACCAAGCCAATTCTTATACTGGGAAGGAAACAAGCTACCGAGGACCGGTTGCTGGCATTTCAGCCGTCTTCCGCCCGGCTTGCTTGAATCCTGATGGTGCAATGAGCTAGGGACTCACATCTGAGTATACCCTTCCACGCTTATGGTGGACAAAAATGATTCAGAAAAGGGGGTGGTGATGAACAGAGTGTCTGAATTAAGCAGACCCCTCTTACCCAGTCCAAAGATCAGGGCTTGATCCATCACCGTTTTTTAGCTCACTGCACCATCCCAGCTCAGAACTTGGCTATATGCAAATTAGTCTGACCCTGGCCCAGTGCATCATGGGAACAGGGAAGACCAAACTACCAAGCCAATTCTTATACTGGGAAGGAAACAAGCTACCGGGGACCGGTTTCAGGCATTTCAGCCGTCTTCGGCCCGGCTTGCTTGAATCCTGATGGTGCAATGAGCTAGGGACTCACATCTGAGTATACCCTTCCACGCTTATGGTGGACAAAAATGATTCAGAAAAGGGAGTGGTGATGAACAGAGTGTCTGAATTAAGCAGACCACTCTTACCCAGTCCAAAGATCAGGGCTTGATCCATCACCGTTTTTTAGCTCACTGCACCATCCCAGCTCAGAACTTGGCTATATGCAAATTAGTCTGACCCTGGCCCAGTGCATCATGGGAACAGGGAAGACCAAACTACCAAGCCAATTCTTATACTGGGAAGGAAACAAGCTACCGGGGACCGGTTTCTGGCATTTCAGCCGTCTTCGGCCCGGCTTGCTTGAATCCTGATGGTGCAATGAGCTAGGGACTCACATCTGAGTATACCCTTCCACGCTTATGGTGGACAAAAATGATTCAGAAAAGGGGGTGGTGATGAACAGAGTGTCTGAATTAAGCAGACCACTCTTACCCAGTCCAAAGATCAGGGCTTGATCCATCACTGTTTTTTTAGCTCACTGCACCATCCCAGCTCAGAACTTGGCTATATGCAAATTAGTCTGACCCTGGCCCAGTGCATCATGGGAACAGGGAAGACCAAACTACCAAGCCAATTCTTATACTGGGAAGGAAACAAGCTACCGGGGAGCGGTTTCTGGCATTCCAGCCGTCTTCGGCCCGGCTTGCTTGAATCCTGATGGTGCAATGAGCTAGGGACTCACATCTGAGTATACCCTTCCACGCTTATGGTGGACAAAAATGATTCAGAAAAGGGGGTGGTGATGAACAGAGTGTCTGAATTAAGCAGACCACTCTTACCCAGTCCAAAGATCAGGGCTTGATCCATCACCGTTTTTTAGCTCACTGCACCATCCCAGCTCAGAACTTGGCTATATGCAAATTAGTCTGACCCTGGCCCAGTGCATCATGGGAACAGGGAAGACCAAACTACCAAGCCAATTCTTATACTGGGAAGGAAACAAGCTACCGGGGACCGGTTTCTGGCATTTCAGCCTTCTTCGGACCAGCTTGCTTGAATCCTGATGGTGCAATGAGCTAGGGACTCACATCTGAGTATACCCTTCCACTCTTATGGTGGACAAAAATGATTCAGAAAAGGGGGTGGTGATGAACAGAGTGTCTGAATTAAGCAGACCACTCTTACCCAGTCCAAAGATCAGGGCTTGATCCATCACCATTTTTTAGCTCACTGCACCATCCCAGCTCAGAACTTGGCTATATGCAAATTAGTCTGACCCTGGCCCAGTGCATCATGGGAACAGGGAAGACCAAACTACCAAGCCAATTCTTATACTGGGAAGGAAACAATCTACCGGGGACCGGTTTCTGGCATTTCAGCCGTCTTCGGCCCGGCTTGCTTGAATCCTGATGGTGCAATGAGCTAGGGACTCACATCTGAGTATACCCTTCCACGCTTATGGTGGACAAAAATGATTCAGAAAAGGGGGTGGTGATGAACAGAGTGTCTGAATTAAGCAGACCACTCTTACCCAGTCCAAAGATCAGGGCTTGATCCATCACCGTTTTTTAGCTCACTGCACCATCCCAGCTCAGAACTTGGCTATATGCAAAGTAGTCTGACCCTGGCCCAGTGCATCATGGGAACAGGGAAGACCAAACTACCAAGCCAATTCTTATACTGGGAAGGAAACAAGCTACCGGGGACCGGTTTCTGGCATTTCAGCCGTCTTCGGCCCAGCTTGCTTGAATCCTGATGGTGCAATGAGCTAGGGACTCACATCTGAGTATACCCTTCCACGCTTATGGTGGACAAAAATGATTCAGAAAAGGGGGTGGTGATGAACAGAGTGTCTGAATTAAGCAGACCACTCTTACCCAGTCCAAAGATCAGGGCTTGATCCATCACCGTTTTTTAGCTCACTGCACCATCCCAGCTCAGAACGTGGCTATATGCAAATTAGTCTGACCCTGGCCCAGTGCATCATGGGAACAGGGAAGACCAAACTACCAAGCCAATTCTTATACTGGGAAGGAAAAGAGCTACCGGGGACCGGTTTCTGGCATTTCAGCCATCTTCGGCCCGGCTTGCTTGAATCCTGATGGTGCGATGAGCTAGGGACTCACATCTGAGTATACCCTTCCACGCTTATGGTGGACAAAAATGATTCAGAAAAGGGGGTGGTGATGAACAGAGTGTCTGAATTAAGCAGACCACTCTTACCCAGTCTAAAGATCAGGGCTTGATCCATCACCGTTTTTTAGCTCACTGCACCATCCCAGCTCAGAACTTGGCTATATGCAAATTAGTCTGACCCTGGCCCAGTGCATCATGGGAACAGGGAAGACCAAACTACCAAGCCAATTCTTATACTGGGAAGGAAACAAGCTACCGGGGACCGGTTTCTGGCATTTCAGCCGTCTTCGGCCCGGCTTGCTTGAATCCTGATGGTGCAATGAGCTAGGGACTCACATCTGAGTATACCCTTCCACGCTTATGGTGGACAAAAATGATTCAGAAAAGGGGGTGGTGATGAACAGAGTGTCTGAATTAAGCAGACCACTCTTACCCAGTCCAAAGATCAGGGCTTGATCCATCACCGTTTTTTAGCTCACTGCACCATCCCAGCTCAGAACTTGGCTATATGCAAATTAGTCTGACCCTGGCCCAGTGCATCATGGGAACAGGGAAGACCAAACTACCAAGCCAATTCTTATACTGGGAAGGAAACAAGCTACCGGGGACCGGTTTCTGGCATTTCAGCCGTCTTCGGCCTGGCTTGCTTGAATCCTGATGGTGCAATGAGCTAGGGACTCACATCTGAGTATACCCTTCCACGCTTATGGTGGACAAAAATGATTCAGAAAAGGGGGTGGTGATGAACAGAGTGTCTGAATTAAGCAGACCACTCTTACCCAGTCCAAAGATCAGGGCTTGATCCATCACCGTTTTTTAGCTCACTGCACCATCCCAGCTCAGAACTTGGCTATATGCAAATTAGTCTGACCCTGGCCAGTGCATCATGGGAACAGGGAAGACCAAACTACCAAGCCAATTCTTATACTGGGAAGGAAACAAGCTACCGAGGACCGGTTGCTGGCATTTCAGCCGTCTTCCGCCCGGCTTGCTTGAATCCTGATGGTGCAATGAGCTAGGGACTCACATCTGAGTATACCCTTCCACGCTTATGGTGGACAAAAATGATTCAGAAAAGGGGGTGGTGATGAACAGAGTGTCTGAATTAAGCAGACCACTCTTACCCAGTCCAAAGATCAGGGCTTGATCCATCACCGTTTTTTAGCTCACTGCACCATCCCAGCTCAGAACTTGGCTATATGCAAATTAGTCTGACCCTGGCCCAGTGCATCATGGGAACAGGGAAGACCAAACTACCAAGCCAATTCTTATACTGGGAAGGAAACAATCTACCGGGGACCGGTTTCTGGCATTTCAGCCGTCTTCGGCCCGGCTTGCTTGAATCCTGATGGTGCAATGAGCTAGGGACTCACATCTGAGTATACCCTTCCACGCTTATGGTGGACAAAAATGATTCAGAAAAGGGGGTGGTGATGAACAGAGTGTCTGAATTAAGCAGACCACTCTTACCCAGTCCAAAGATCAGGGCTTGATCCATCACCGTTTTTTAGCTCACTGCACCATCCCAGCTCAGAACTTGGCTATATGCAAATTAGTCTGACCCTGGCCCAGTGCATCATGGGAACAGGGAAGACCAAACTACCAAGCCAATTCTTATACTGGGAAGGAAACAAGCTACCGGGGACCGGTTTCTGGCATTTCAGCCGTCTTCGGCCCAGCTTGCTTGAATCCTGATGGTGCAATGAGCTAGGGACTCACATCTGAGTATACCCTTCCACGCTTATGGTGGACAAAAATGATTCAGAAAAGGGGGTGGTGATGAACAGAGTGTCTGAATTAAGCAGACCACTCTTACCCAGTCCAAAGATCAGGGCTTGATCCATCACCGTTTTTTAGCTCACTGCACCATCCCAGCTCAGAACGTGGCTATATGCAAATTAGTCTGACCCTGGCCCAGTGCATCATGGGAACAGGGAAGACCAAACTACCAAGCCAATTCTTATACTGGGAAGGAAACAATCTACCGGGGACCGGTTTCTGGCATTTCAGCCGTCTTCGGCCCAGCTTGCTTGAATCCTGATGGTGCAATGAGCTAGGGACTCACATCTGAGTATACCCTTCCACGCTTATGGTGGACAAAAATGATTCAGAAAAGGGGGTGGTGATGAACAGAGTGTCTGAATTAAGCAGACCACTCTTACCCAGTCCAAAGATCAGGGCTTGATCCATCACCGTTTTTTAGCTCACTGCACCATCCCAGCTCAGAACGTGGCTATATGCAAATTAGTCTGACCCTGGCCCAGTGCATCATGGGAACAGGGAAGACCAAACTACCAAGCCAATTCTTATACTGGGAAGGAAAAGAGCTACCGGGGACCGGTTTCTGGCATTTCAGCCATCTTCGGCCCGGCTTGCTTGAATCCTGATGGTGCGATGAGCTAGGGACTCACATCTGAGTATACCCTTCCACGCTTATGGTGGACAAAAATGATTCAGAAAAGGGGGTGGTGATGAACAGAGTGTCTGAATTAAGCAGACCACTCTTACCCAGTCCAAAGATCAGGGCTTGATCCATCACCGTTTTTTAGCTCACTGCACCATCCCAGCTCAGAACTTGGCTATATGCAAATTAGTCTGACCCTGGCCCAGTGCATCATGGGAACAGGGAAGACCAAACTACCAAGCCAATTCTTATACTGGGAAGGAAACAAGCTACCGGGGACCGGTTTCTGGCATTTCAGCCGTCTTCGGCCCGGCTTGCTTGAATCCTGATGGTGCAATGAGCTAGGGACTCACATCTGAGTATACCCTTCCACGCTTATGGTGGACAAAAATGATTCAGAAAAGGGGGTGGTGATGAACAGAGTGTCTGAATTAAGCAGACCACTCTTACCCAGTCCAAAGATCAGGGCTTGATCCATCACCGTTTTTTAGCTCACTGCACCATCCCAGCTCAGAACTTGGCTATATGCAAATTAGTCTGACCCTGGCCCAGTGCATCATGGGAACAGGGAAGACCAAACTACCAAGCCAATTCTTATACTGGGAAGGAAACAAGCTACCGGGGACCGGTTTCTGGCATTTCAGCCGTCTTCGGCCTGGCTTGCTTGAATCCTGATGGTGCAATGAGCTAGGGACTCACATCTGAGTATACCCTTCCACGCTTATGGTGGACAAAAATGATTCAGAAAAGGGGGTGGTGATGAACAGAGTGTCTGAATTAAGCAGACCACTCTTACCCAGTCCAAAGATCAGGGCTTGATCCATCACCGTTTTTTAGCTCACTGCACCATCCCAGCTCAGAACTTGGCTATATGCAAATTAGTCTGACCCTGGCCAGTGCATCATGGGAACAGGGAAGACCAAACTACCAAGCCAATTCTTATACTGGGAAGGAAACAAGCTACCGAGGACCGGTTGCTGGCATTTCAGCCGTCTTCCGCCCGGCTTGCTTGAATCCTGATGGTGCAATGAGCTAGGGACTCACATCTGAGTATACCCTTCCACGCTTATGGTGGACAAAAATGATTCAGAAAAGGGGGTGGTGATGAACAGAGTGTCTGAATTAAGCAGACCACTCTTACCCAGTCCAAAGATCAGGGCTTGATCCATCACCGTTTTTTAGCTCACTGCACCATCCCAGCTCAGAACTTGGCTATATGCAAATTAGTCTGACCCTGGCCCAGTGCATCATGGGAACAGGGAAGACCAAACTACCAAGCCAATTCTTATACTGGGAAGGAAAAGAGCTACCGGGGACCGGTTTCTGGCATTTCAGCCATCTTCGGCCCGGCTTGCTTGAATCCTGATGGTGCGATGAGCTAGGGACTCACATCTGAGTATACCCTTCCACGCTTATGGTGGACAAAAATGATTCAGAAAAGGGGGTGGTGATGAACAGAGTGTCTGAATTAAGCAGACCACTCTTACCCAGTCCAAAGATCAGGGCTTGATCCATCACCGTTTTTTAGCTCACTGCACCATCCCAGCTCAGAACTTGGCTATATGCAAATTAGTCTGACCCTGGCCCAGTGCATCATGGGAACAGGGAAGACCAAACTACCAAGCCAATTCTTATACTGGGAAGGAAACAAGCTACCGGGGACCGGTTTCTGGCATTTCAGCCGTCTTCGGCCCGGCTTGCTTGAATCCTGATGGTGCAATGAGCTAGGGACTCACATCTGAGTATACCCTTCCACGCTTATGGTGGACAAAAATGATTCAGAAAAGGGGGTGGTGATGAACAGAGTGTCTGAATTAAGCAGACCACTCTTACCCAGTCCAAAGATCAGGGCTTGATCCATCACCGTTTTTTAGCTCACTGCACCATCCCAGCTCAGAACTTGGCTATATGCAAATTAGTCTGACCCTGGCCCAGTGCATCATGGGAACAGGGAAGACCAAACTACCAAGCCAATTCTTATACTGGGAAGGAAACAAGCTACCGGGGACCGGTTTCTGGCATTTCAGCCGTCTTCGGCCTGGCTTGCTTGAATCCTGATGGTGCAATGAGCTAGGGACTCACATCTGAGTATACCCTTCCACGCTTATGGTGGACAAAAATGATTCAGAAAAGGGGGTGGTGATGAACAGAGTGTCTGAATTAAGCAGACCACTCTTACCCAGTCCAAAGATCAGGGCTTGATCCATCACCGTTTTTTAGCTCACTGCACCATCCCAGCTCAGAACTTGGCTATATGCAAATTAGTCTGACCCTGGCCAGTGCATCATGGGAACAGGGAAGACCAAACTACCAAGCCAATTCTTATACTGGGAAGGAAACAAGCTACCGAGGACCGGTTGCTGGCATTTCAGCCGTCTTCCGCCCGGCTTGCTTGAATCCTGATGGTGCAATGAGCTAGGGACTCACATCTGAGTATACCCTTCCACGCTTATGGTGGACAAAAATGATTCAGAAAAGGGGGTGGTGATGAACAGAGTGTCTGAATTAAGCAGACCACTCTTACCCAGTCCAAAGATCAGGGCTTGATCCATCACCGTTTTTTAGCTCACTGCACCATCCCAGCTCAGAACTTGGCTATATGCAAATTAGTCTGACCCTGGCCCAGTGCATCATGGGAACAGGGAAGACCAAACTACCAAGCCAATTCTTATACTGGGAAGGAAACAAGCTACCGGGGACCGGTTTCTGGCATTTCAGCCGTCTTCGGCCCGGCTTGCTTGAATCCTGATGGTGCAATGAGCTAGGGACTCACATCTGAGTATACCCTTCCACGCTTATGGTGGACAAAAATGATTCAGAAAAGGGGGTGGTGATGAACAGAGTGTCTGAATTAGGCAGACCACTCTTACCCAGTCCAAAGATCAGGGCTTGATCCATCACCGTTTTTTAGCTCACTGCACCATCCCAGCTCAGAACTTGGCTATATGCAAATTAGTCTGACCCTGGCCCAGTGCATCATGGGAACAGGGAAGACCAAACTACCAAGCCAATTCTTATACTGGGAAGGAAACAAGCTACCGGGGACCGGTTTCTGGCATTTCAGCCGTCTTCGGCCCGGCTTGCTTGAATCCTGATGGTGCAATGAGCTAGGGACTCACATCTGAGTATACCCTTCCACGCTTATGGTGGACAAAAATGATTCAGAAAAGGGGGTGGTGATGAACAGAGTGTCTGAATTAGGCAGACCACTCTTACCCAGTCCAAAGATCAGGGCTTGATCCATCACCGTTTTTTAGCTCACTGCACCATCCCAGCTCAGAACTTGGCTATATGCAAATTAGTCTGACCCTGGCCCAGTGCATCATGGGAACAGGGAAGACCAAACTACCAAGCCAATTCTTATACTGGGAAGGAAACAAGCTACCGGGGACCGGTTTCTGGCATTTCAGCCGTCTTCGGCCCAGCTTGCTTGAATCCTGATGGTGCAATGAGCTAGGGACTCACATCTGAGTATACCCTTCCACGCTTATGGTGGACAAAAATGATTCAGAAAAGGGGGTGGTGATGAACAGAGTGTCTGAATTAAGCAGACCACTCTTACCCAGTCCAAAGATCAGGGCTTGATCCATCACTGTTTTTTAGCTCACTGCACCATCCCAGCTCAGAACTTGGCTATATGCAAATTAGTCTGACCCTGGCCCAGTGCATCATGGGAACAGGGAAGACCAAACTACCAAGCCAATTCTTATACTGGGAAGGAAACAAGCTACCGGGGACCGGTTTCTGGCATTCCAGCCGTCTTCGGCCCGGCTTGCTTGAATCCTGATGGTGCAATGAGCTAGGGACTCACATCTGAGTATACCCTTCCACGCTTATGGTGGACAAAAATGATTCAGAAAAGGGGGTGGTGATGAACAGAGTGTCTGAATTAAGCAGACCACTCTTACCCAGTCCAAAGATCAGGGCTTGATCCATCACCGTTTTTTAGCTCACTGCACCATCCCAGCTCAGAACTTGGCTATATGCAAATTAGTCTGACCCTGGCCCAGTGCATCATGGGAACAGGGAAGACCAAACTACCAAGCCAATTCTTATACTGGGAAGGAAACAAGCTACCGGGGACCGGTTTCTGGCATTTCAGCCTTCTTCGGACCGGCTTGCTTGAATCCTGATGGTGCAATGAGCTAGGGACTCACATCTGAGTATACCCTTCCACTCTTATGGTGGACAAAAATGATTCAGAAAAGGGGGTGGTGATGAACAGAGTGTCTGAATTAAGCAGACCACTCTTACCCAGTCCAAAGATCAGGGCTTGATCCATCACTGTTTTTTAGCTCACTGCACCATCCCAGCTCAGAACTTGGCTATATGCAAATTAGTCTGACCCTGGCCCAGTGCATCATGGGAACAGGGAAGACCAAACTACCAAGCCAATTCTTATACTGGGTAGGAAACAAGCTACCGGGGACCGGTTTCTGGCATTTCAGCCGTCTTCGGCCCGGCTTGCTTGAATCCTGATGGTGCAATGAGCTGGGGACTCACATCTGAGTATACCCTTCCACGCTTATGGTGGACAAAAATGATTCAGAAAAGGGGGTGGTGATGAACAGAGTGTCTGAATTAAGCAGACCACTCTTACCCAGTCCAAAGATCAGGGCTTGATCCATCACCGTTTTTTAGCTCACTGCACCATCCCAGCTCAGAACTTGGCTATATGCAAATTAGTCTGACCCTGGCCCAGTGCATCATGGGAACATGGAAGACCAAACTACCAAGCCAATTCTTATACTGGGAAGGAAACAAGCTACCGGGGACCGGTTTCTGGCATTTCAGCCGTCTTCGGCCCGGCTTGCTTGAATCATGATGGTGCAATGAGCTAGGGACTCACATCTGAGTATACCCTTCCACGCTTATGGTGGACAAAAATGATTCAGAAAAGGGGGTGGTGATGAACAGAGTGTCTGAATTAAGCAGACCACTCTTACCCAGTCCAAAGATCAGGGCTTGATCCATCACCGTTTTTTAGCTCACTGCACCATCCCAGCTCAGAACTTGGCTATATGCAAATTAGTCTGACCCTGGCCCAGTGCATCATGGGAACAGGGAAGACCAAACTACCAAGCCAATTCTTATACTGGGAAGGAAACAAGCTACCGGGGACCGGTTTCTGGCATTTCAGCCGTCTTCGGCCCGGCTTGCTTGAATGCTGATGGTGCAATGAGCTAGGGACTCACATCTGAGTATACCCTTCCACGCTTATGGTGGACAAAAATGATTCAGAAAAGGGGGTGGTGATGAACAGAGTGTCTGAATTAAGCAGACCACTCTTACGCAGTCCAAAGATCAGGGCTTGATCCATCACCGTTTTTTAGCTCACTGCACCATCCCAGCTCAGAACTTGGCTATATGCAAATTAGTCTGACCCTGGCCCAGTGCATCATGGGAACAGGGAAGACCAAACTACCAAGCCAATTCTTATACTGGGAAGGAAACAAGCTACCGGGGACCGGTTTCTGGCATTTCAGCCGTCTTCGGCCCGGCTTGCTTGAATCCTGATGGTGCAATGAGCTAGGGACTCACATCTGAGTATACCCTTCCACGCTTATGGTGGACAAAAATGATTCAGAAAAGGGGGTGGTGATGAACAGAGTGTCTGAATTAAGCAGACCACTCTTACCCAGTCTAAAGATCAGGGCTTGATCCATCACCGTTTTTTAGCTCACTGCACCATCCCAGCTCAGAACTTGGCTATATGCAAATTAGTCTGACCCTGGCCCAGTGCATCATGGGAACAGGGAAGACCAAACTACCAAGCCAATTCTTATACTGGGAAGGAAACAAGCTACCGGGGACCGGTTTCTGGCATTTCAGCCGTCTTCGGCCCGGCTTGCTTGAATCCTGATGGTGCAATGAGCTAGGGACTCACATCTGAGTATACCCTTCCACGCTTATGGTGGACAAAAATGATTCAGAAAAGGGGGTGGTGATGAACAGAGTGTCTGAATTAAGCAGACCACTCTTACCCAGTCCAAAGATCAGGGCTTGATCCATCACCGTTTTTTAGCTCACTGCACCATCCCAGCTCAGAACTTGGCTATATGCAAATTAGTCTGACCCTGGCCCAGTGCATCATGGGAACAGGGAAGACCAAACTACCAAGCCAATTCTTATACTGGGAAGGAAACAAGCTACCGGGGACCGGTTTCTGGCATTTCAGCCGTCTTCGGCCTGGCTTGCTTGAATCCTGATGGTGCAATGAGCTAGGGACTCACATCTGAGTATACCCTTCCACGCTTATGGTGGACAAAAATGATTCAGAAAAGGGGGTGGTGATGAACAGAGTGTCTGAATTAAGCAGACCACTCTTACCCAGTCCAAAGATCAGGGCTTGATCCATCACCGTTTTTTAGCTCACTGCACCATCCCAGCTCAGAACTTGGCTATATGCAAATTAGTCTGACCCTGGCCAGTGCATCATGGGAACAGGGAAGACCAAACTACCAAGCCAATTCTTATACTGGGAAGGAAACAAGCTACCGAGGACCGGTTGCTGGCATTTCAGCCGTCTTCCGCCCGGCTTGCTTGAATCCTGATGGTGCAATGAGCTAGGGACTCACATCTGAGTATACCCTTCCACGCTTATGGTGGACAAAAATGATTCAGAAAAGGGGGTGGTGATGAACAGAGTGTCTGAATTAAGCAGACCACTCTTACCCAGTCCAAAGATCAGGGCTTGATCCATCACCGTTTTTTAGCTCACTGCACCATCCCAGCTCAGAACTTGGCTATATGCAAATTAGTCTGACCCTGGCCCAGTGCATCATGGGAACAGGGAAGACCAAACTACCAAGCCAATTCTTATACTGGGAAGGAAACAATCTACCGGGGACCGGTTTCTGGCATTTCAGCCGTCTTCGGCCCGGCTTGCTTGAATCCTGATGGTGCAATGAGCTAGGGACTCACATCTGAGTATACCCTTCCACGCTTATGGTGGACAAAAATGATTCAGAAAAGGGGGTGGTGATGAACAGAGTGTCTGAATTAAGCAGACCACTCTTACCCAGTCCAAAGATCAGGGCTTGATCCATCACCGTTTTTTAGCTCACTGCACCATCCCAGCTCAGAACTTGGCTATATGCAAATTAGTCTGACCCTGGCCCAGTGCATCATGGGAACAGGGAAGACCAAACTACCAAGCCAATTCTTATACTGGGAAGGAAACAAGCTACCGGGGACCGGTTTCTGGCATTTCAGCCGTCTTCGGCCCAGCTTGCTTGAATCCTGATGGTGCAATGAGCTAGGGACTCACATCTGAGTATACCCTTCCACGCTTATGGTGGACAAAAATGATTCAGAAAAGGGGGTGGTGATGAACAGAGTGTCTGAATTAAGCAGACCACTCTTACCCAGTCCAAAGATCAGGGCTTGATCCATCACCGTTTTTTAGCTCACTGCACCATCCCAGCTCAGAACGTGGCTATATGCAAATTAGTCTGACCCTGGCCCAGTGCATCATGGGAACAGGGAAGACCAAACTACCAAGCCAATTCTTATACTGGGAAGGAAACAATCTACCGGGGACCGGTTTCTGGCATTTCAGCCGTCTTCGGCCCAGCTTGCTTGAATCCTGATGGTGCAATGAGCTAGGGACTCACATCTGAGTATACCCTTCCACGCTTATGGTGGACAAAAATGATTCAGAAAAGGGGGTGGTGATGAACAGAGTGTCTGAATTAAGCAGACCACTCTTACCCAGTCCAAAGATCAGGGCTTGATCCATCACCGTTTTTTAGCTCACTGCACCATCCCAGCTCAGAACGTGGCTATATGCAAATTAGTCTGACCCTGGCCCAGTGCATCATGGGAACAGGGAAGACCAAACTACCAAGCCAATTCTTATACTGGGAAGGAAAAGAGCTACCGGGGACCGGTTTCTGGCATTTCAGCCATCTTCGGCCCGGCTTGCTTGAATCCTGATGGTGCGATGAGCTAGGGACTCACATCTGAGTATACCCTTCCACGCTTATGGTGGACAAAAATGATTCAGAAAAGGGGGTGGTGATGAACAGAGTGTCTGAATTAAGCAGACCACTCTTACCCAGTCCAAAGATCAGGGCTTGATCCATCACCGTTTTTTAGCTCACTGCACCATCCCAGCTCAGAACTTGGCTATATGCAAATTAGTCTGACCCTGGCCCAGTGCATCATGGGAACAGGGAAGACCAAACTACCAAGCCAATTCTTATACTGGGAAGGAAACAAGCTACCGGGGACCGGTTTCTGGCATTTCAGCCGTCTTCGGCCCGGCTTGCTTGAATCCTGATGGTGCAATGAGCTAGGGACTCACATCTG
Organism: Lissotriton vulgaris; assembly: GCF_964263255.1. Lineage (NCBI taxonomy): Eukaryota > Metazoa > Chordata > Amphibia > Caudata > Salamandridae > Lissotriton > Lissotriton vulgaris. The sequence continues at coordinate 56,636 of NW_028242838.1, forward strand.
AGTATACCCTTCCGCGCTTATGGTGGACAAAAATGATTCAGAAAAGGGGGTGGTGATGAACAGAGTGTCTGAATTAAGCAGACCACTCTTACCCAGTCCAAAGATCAGGGCTTGATCCATCACCGTTTTTTAGCTCACTGCACCATCCCAGCTCAGAACTTGGCTATATGCAAATTAGTCTGACCCTGGCCCAGTGCATCATGGGAACAGGGAAGACCAAACTACCAAGCCAATTCTTATACTGGGAAGGAAACAAGCTACCGGGGACCGGTTTCTGGCATTTCAGCCGTCTTCGGCCTGGCTTGCTTGAATCCTGATGGTGCAATGAGCTAGGGACTCACATCTGAGTATACCCTTCCACGCTTATGGTGGACAAAAATGATTCAGAAAAGGGGGTGGTGATGAACAGAGTGTCTGAATTAAGCAGACCACTCTTACCCAGTCCAAAGATCAGGGCTTGATCCATCACCGTTTTTTAGCTCACTGCACCATCCCAGCTCAGAACTTGGCTATATGCAAATTAGTCTGACCCTGGCCAGTGCATCATGGGAACAGGGAAGACCAAACTACCAAGCCAATTCTTATACTGGGAAGGAAACAAGCTACCGAGGACCGGTTGCTGGCATTTCAGCCGTCTTCCGCCCGGCTTGCTTGAATCCTGATGGTGCAATGAGCTAGGGACTCACATCTGAGTATACCCTTCCACGCTTATGGTGGACAAAAATGATTCAGAAAAGGGGGTGGTGATGAACAGAGTGTCTGAATTAAGCAGACCACTTTTACCCAGTCCAAAGATCAGGGCTTGATCCATCACCGTTTTTTAGCTCACTGCACCATCCCAGCTCAGAACTTGGCTATATGCAAATTAGTCTGACCCTGGCCCAGTGCATCATGGGAACAGGGAAGACCAAACTACCAAGCCAATTCTTATACTGGGAAGGAAACAAGCTACCGGGGACCGGTTTCTGGCATTTCAGCCGTCTTCGGCCCGGCTTGCTTGAATCCTGATGGTGCAATGAGCTAGGGACTCACATCTGAGTATACCCTTCCACGCTTATGGTGGACAAAAATGATTCAGAAAAGGGGGTGGTGATGAACAGAGTGTCTGAATTAGGCAGACCACTCTTACCCAGTCCAAAGATCAGGGCTTGATCCATCACCGTTTTTTAGCTCACTGCACCATCCCAGCTCAGAACTTGGCTATATGCAAATTAGTCTGACCCTGGCCCAGTGCATCATGGGAACAGGGAAGACCAAACTACCAAGCCAATTCTTATACTGGGAAGGAAACAAGCTACCGGGGACCGGTTTCTGGCATTTCAGCCGTCTTCGGCCCGGCTTGCTTGAATCCTGATGGTGCAATGAGCTAGGGACTCACATCTGAGTATACCCTTCCACGCTTATGGTGGACAAAAATGATTCAGAAAAGGGGGTGGTGATGAACAGAGTGTCTGAATTAGGCAGACCACTCTTACCCAGTCCAAAGATCAGGGCTTGATCCATCACCGTTTTTTAGCTCACTGCACCATCCCAGCTCAGAACTTGGCTATATGCAAATTAGTCTGACCCTGGCCCAGTGCATCATGGGAACAGGGAAGACCAAACTACCAAGCCAATTCTTATACTGGGAAGGAAACAAGCTACCGGGGACCGGTTTCTGGCATTTCAGCCGTCTTCGGCCCAGCTTGCTTGAATCCTGATGGTGCAATGAGCTAGGGACTCACATCTGAGTATACCCTTCCACGCTTATGGTGGACAAAAATGATTCAGAAAAGGGGGTGGTGATGAACAGAGTGTCTGAATTAAGCAGACCACTCTTACCCAGTCCAAAGATCAGGGCTTGATCCATCACTGTTTTTTAGCTCACTGCACCATCCCAGCTCAGAACTTGGCTATATGCAAATTAGTCTGACCCTGGCCCAGTGCATCATGGGAACAGGGAAGACCAAACTACCAAGCCAATTCTTATACTGGGAAGGAAACAAGCTACCGGGGACCGGTTTCTGGCATTCCAGCCGTCTTCGGCCCGGCTTGCTTGAATCCTGATGGTGCAATGAGCTAGGGACTCACATCTGAGTATACCCTTCCACGCTTATGGTGGACAAAAATGATTCAGAAAAGGGGGTGGTGATGAACAGAGTGTCTGAATTAAGCAGACCACTCTTACCCAGTCCAAAGATCAGGGCTTGATCCATCACCGTTTTTTAGCTCACTGCACCATCCCAGCTCAGAACTTGGCTATATGCAAATTAGTCTGACCCTGGCCCAGTGCATCATGGGAACAGGGAAGACCAAACTACCAAGCCAATTCTTATACTGGGAAGGAAACAAGCTACCGGGGACCGGTTTCTGGCATTTCAGCCTTCTTCGGACCGGCTTGCTTGAATCCTGATGGTGCAATGAGCTAGGGACTCACATCTGAGTATACCCTTCCACTCTTATGGTGGACAAAAATGATTCAGAAAAGGGGGTGGTGATGAACAGAGTGTCTGAATTAAGCAGACCACTCTTACCCAGTCCAAAGATCAGGGCTTGATCCATCACTGTTTTTTAGCTCACTGCACCATCCCAGCTCAGAACTTGGCTATATGCAAATTAGTCTGACCCTGGCCCAGTGCATCATGGGAACAGGGAAGACCAAACTACCAAGCCAATTCTTATACTGGGTAGGAAACAAGCTACCGGGGACCGGTTTCTGGCATTTCAGCCGTCTTCGGCCCGGCTTGCTTGAATCCTGATGGTGCAATGAGCTGGGGACTCACATCTGAGTATACCCTTCCACGCTTATGGTGGACAAAAATGATTCAGAAAAGGGGGTGGTGATGAACAGAGTGTCTGAATTAAGCAGACCACTCTTACCCAGTCCAAAGATCAGGGCTTGATCCATCACCGTTTTTTAGCTCACTGCACCATCCCAGCTCAGAACTTGGCTATATGCAAATTAGTCTGACCCTGGCCCAGTGCATCATGGGAACATGGAAGACCAAACTACCAAGCCAATTCTTATACTGGGAAGGAAACAAGCTACCGGGGACCGGTTTCTGGCATTTCAGCCGTCTTCGGCCCGGCTTGCTTGAATCATGATGGTGCAATGAGCTAGGGACTCACATCTGAGTATACCCTTCCACGCTTATGGTGGACAAAAATGATTCAGAAAAGGGGGTGGTGATGAACAGAGTGTCTGAATTAAGCAGACCACTCTTACCCAGTCCAAAGATCAGGGCTTGATCCATCACCGTTTTTTAGCTCACTGCACCATCCCAGCTCAGAACTTGGCTATATGCAAATTAGTCTGACCCTGGCCCAGTGCATCATGGGAACAGGGAAGACCAAACTACCAAGCCAATTCTTATACTGGGAAGGAAACAAGCTACCGGGGACCGGTTTCTGGCATTTCAGCCGTCTTCGGCCCGGCTTGCTTGAATGCTGATGGTGCAATGAGCTAGGGACTCACATCTGAGTATACCCTTCCACGCTTATGGTGGACAAAAATGATTCAGAAAAGGGGGTGGTGATGAACAGAGTGTCTGAATTAAGCAGACCACTCTTACCCAGTCCAAAGATCAGGGCTTGATTCATCACCGTTTTTTAGCTCACTGCACCATCCCAGCTCAGAACTTGGCTATATGCAAATTAGTCTGACCCTGGCCCAGTGCATCATGGGAACAGGGAAGACCAAACTACCAAGCCAATTCTTATACTGGGAAGGAAACAAGCTACTGGGGACCGGTTTCTGGCATTTCAGCCGTCTTCGGCCCGGCTTGCTTGAAACCAGATGGTGCAATGAGCTAGGGACTCACATCTGAGTATACCCTTCCACGCTTATGGTGGACAAAAATGATTCAGAAAAGGGGGTGGTGATGAACAGAGTGTCTGAATTAAGCAGACCACTCTTACCCAGTCCAAAGATCAGGGCTTGATCCATCACCGTTTTTTAGCTCACTGCACCATCCCAGCTCAGAACTTGGCTATATGCAAATTAGTCTGACCCTGGCCCAGTGCATCATGGGAACAGGGAAGACCAAACTACCAAGCCAATTCTTATACTGGGAAGGAAACAAGCTACCGGGGTCCGGTTTCTGGCATTTCAGCCGTCTTCGGCCCGGCTTGCTTGAATCCTGATGGTGCAATGAGCTGGGGACTCACATCTGAGTATACCCTTCCACGCTTATGGTGGACAAAAATGATTCAGAAAAGGGGGTGGTGATGAACAGAGTGTCTGAATTAAGCAGACCACTCTTACCCAGTCCAAAGATCAGGGCTTGATCCATCACCGTTTTTTAGCTCACTGCACCATCCCAGCTCAGAACTTGGCTATATGCAAATTAGTCTGACCCTGGCCCAGTGCATCATGGGAACAGGGAAGACCAAACTACCAAGCCAATTCTTATACTGGGAAGGAAACAAGCTACCCGGGACCGGTTTCTGGCATTTCAGCCGTCTTCGGCCAGCTTGCTTCAATCCTGATGGTGCAATGAGCTAGGGACTCACATCTGAGTATACCCTTCCACGCTTATGGTGGACAAAAATGATTCAGAAAAGGGGGTGGTGATGAACAGAGTGTCTGAATTAAGCAGACAACTCTTACCCTGTCCAAAGATCAGGGCTTGATCCATCACCGTTTTTTAGCTCACTGCACCATCCCAGCTCAGAACTTGGCTATATGCAAATTAGTCTGACCCTGGCCCAGTGCATCATGGGAACAGGGAAGACCAAACTACCAAGCCAATTCTTATACTGGGAAGGAAACAAGCTACCGGGGACCGGTTTCTGGCATTTCAGCCGTCTTCGGCCCGGCTTGCTTGAATCCTGATGGTGCAATGAGCTAGGGACTCACATCTGGGTATACCCTTCCATGCTTATGGTGGACAAAAATGATTCAGAAAAGGGGGTGGTGATGAACAGAGTGTCTGAATTAAGCAGACCACTCTTACCCAGTCCAAAGATCAGGGCTTGATCCATCACCGTTTTTTAGCTCACTGCACCATCCCATCTCAGAACTTGGCTATATGCAAATTAGTCTGACCCTGGCCCAGTGCATCATCTGAAAAGGGAAGACCAAACTACCAAGCCAATTCTTATACTGGGAAGGAAACAAGCTACCGGGGACCGGTTTCTGGCATTTCAGCCGTCTTCGGCCCGGCTTGCTTGAATCCTGATGGTGCAATGAGCTAGGGACTCACATCTGAGTATACCCTTCCACGCTTATGGTGGACAAAAATGATTCAGAAAAGGGGGTGGTGATGAACAGAGTGTCTGAATTAAGCAGACTACTCTTACCCAGTCCAAAGATCAGGGCTTGATCCATCACCGTTTTTTAGCTCACTGCACCATCCCAGCTCAGAACTTGGCTATATGCAAATTAGTCTGACCCTGGCCCAGTGCATCATGGGAACAGGGAAGACCAAACTACCAAGCCAATTCTTATACTGGGAAGGAAACAAGCTACCGGGGACCGGTTTCTGGCATTTCAGCCGTCTTCGGCCCGGCTTGCTTGAATCCTGATGGTGCAATGAGCTAGGGACTCACATCTGAGTATACCCTTCCACGCTTATGGTGGACAAAAATGATTCAGAAAAGGGGGTGGTGATGAACAGAGTGTCTGAATTAAGCAGACCACTCTTACCCAGTCCAAAGATCAGGGCTTGATCCATCACCGTTTTTTAGCTCACTGCACCATCCCAGCTCAGAACTTGGCTATATGCAAATTAGTCTGACCCTGGCCCAGTGCATCATGGGGACAGGGAAGACCAAACTACCAAGCCAATTCTTATACTGGGAAGGAAACAAGCTACCGGGGACCGGTTTCTGGCATTTCAGCCGTCTTCGGCCCGGCTTGCTTGAATCCTGATGGTGCAATGAGCTAGGGACTCACATCTGAGTATACCCTTCCACGCTTATGGTGGACAAAAATGATTCAGAAAAGGGGGTGGTGATGAACAGAGTTTCTGAATTAAGCAGACCACTCTTACCCAGTCCAAAGATCAGGGCTTGATCCATCACCGTTTTTTAGCTCACTGCACCATCCCAGCTCAGAACTTGGCTATATGCAAATTAGTCTGACCCTGGCCCAGTGCATCATGGGAACAGGGAAGACCAAACTACCAAGCCAATTCTTATACTGGGAAGGAAACAAGCTACCGGGGACCGGTTTCTGGCATTTCAGCCTTCTTCGGCCCAGCTTGCTTGAATCCTGATGGTGCAATGAGCTAGGGACTCACATCTGAGTATACCCTTCCACGCTTATGGTGGACAAAAATGATTCAGAAAAGGGGGTGGTGATGAACAGAGTGTCTGAATTAAGCAGACCACTCTTACCCAGTCCAAAGATCAGGGCTTGATCCATCACAGTTTTTTAGCTCACTGCACCATCCCAGCTCAGAACTTGGCTATATGCAAATTAGTCTGACCCTGGCCCAGTGCATCATGGGAACAGGGAAGACCAAACTACCAAGCCAATTCTTATACTGGGAAGGAAACAAGCTACCGGGGACCGGTTTCTGGCATTTCAGCCGTCTTCGGCCCGGCTTGCTTGAATCCTGATGGTGCAATGAGCTAGGGACTCACATCTGAGTATACCCTTCCACGCTTATGGTGGACAAAAATGATTCAGAAAAGGGGGTGGTGATGAACAGAGTGTCTGAATTAAGCAGACCACTCTTACCCAGTCCAAAGATCAGGGCTTGATCCATCACCGTTTTTTTGCTCACTGCACCATCCCAGCTCAGAACTTGGCTATATGCAAATTAGTCTGACCCTGGCCCAGTGCATCATGGGAACAGGGAAGACCAAACTACCAAGCCAATTCTTATACTGGGAAGGAAACAAGCTACTGGGGACCGGTTTCTGGCATTTCAGCCGTCTTCGGCCCGGCTTGCTTGAATCCTGATGGTGCAATGAGCTAGGGACTCACATCTGAGTATACCCTTCCACGCTTATGGTGGACAAAAATGATTCAGAAAAGGGGGTGGTGATGAACAGAGTGTCTGAATTAAGCAGACCACTCTTACCCAGTCCAAAGATCAGGGCTTGATCCATCACCGTTTTTTAGCTCACTGCACCATCCCAGCTCAGAACTTGGCTATATGCAAATTAGTCTGACCCTGGCCCAGTGCATCATGGGAACAGGGAAGCGCAAACTACCAAGCCAATTCTTAAACTGGGAAGGAAACAAGCTACCGGGGACCGGTTTCTGGCATTTCAGCCGTCTTCGGCCCGGCTTGCTTGAATCCTGATGGTGCAATGAGCTAGGGACTCACATCTGAGTATACCCTTCCACGCTTATGGTGGACAAAAATGATTCAGAAAAGGGGGTGGTGATGAACAGAGTGTCTGAATTAAGCAGACCACTCTTACCCAGTCCAAAGATCAGGGCTTGATCCATCACCGTTTTTTAGCTCACTGCACCATCCCAGCTCAGAATTTGTCTATATGCAAATTAGTCTGACCCTGGCCCAGTGCATCATGGGAACAGGGAAGACCAAACTACCAAGCCAATTCTTATACTGGGAAGGAAACAAGCTACCGGGGACCGGTTTCTGGCATTTCAGCCGTCTTCGGCCCGGCTTGCTTGAATCCTGATGGTGCAATGAGCTAGGGACTCACATCTGAGTATACCCTTCCACGCTTATGGTAGACAAAAATGATTCAGAAAAGGGGTTGGTGATGAACAGAGTGTCTGAATTAAGCAGACCACTCTTACCCAGTCCAAAGATCGGGCTTGATCCATCACCGTTTTTTAGCTCACTGCACCATCCCAGCTCAGAACTTGGCTATATGCAAATTAGTCTGACCCTGGCCCAGTGCATCATGGGAACAGGGAAGACCAAACTACCAAGCCAATTCTTATACTGGGAAGGAAACAAGCTACCGGGGACCGGTTTCTGGCATTTCAGCCGTCTTCGGCCCAGCTTGCTTGAATCCTGATGGTGCAATGAGCTAGGGACTCACATCTGAGTATACCCTTCCACGCTTATGGTGGACAAAAATGATTCATAAAAGGGGGTGGTGATGAACAGAGTGTCTGAATTAAGCAGACCACTCTTACCCAGTCCAAAGATCAGGGCTTGATCCATCACCGTTTTTTAGCTCACTGCACCATCCCAGCTCAGAACGTGGCTATATGCAAATTAGTCTGACCCTGGCCCAGTGCATCATGGGAACAGGGAAGACCAAACTACCAAGCCAATTCTTAAACTGGGAAGGAAAAGAGCTACCGGGGACCGGTTTCTGGCATTTCAGCCATCTTCGGGCCGGCTTGCTTGAATCCTGATGGTGCAATGAGCTAGGGACTCACATCTGAGTATACCCTTCCACGCTTATGGTGGACAAAAATGATTCAGAAAAGGGGGTGGTGATGAACAGAGTGTCTGAATTAAGCAGACCACTCTTACCCAGTCCAAAGATCAGGGCTTGATCCATCACCGTTTTTTAGCTCACTGCACCATCCCAGCTCAGAACTTGGCTATATGCAAATTAGTCTGACCCTGGCCCAGTGCATCATGGGAACAGGGAAGACCAAACTACCAAGCCAATTCTTATACTGGGAAGGAAACAAGCTACCGGGGACCGGTTTCTGGCATTTCAGCCGTCTTCGGCCCGGCTTGCTTGAATCCTGATGGTGCAATGAGCTAGGGACTCACATCTGAGTATACCCTTCCACGCTTATGGTGGACAAAAATGATTCAGAAAAGGGGTTGGTGATGAACAGAGTGTCTGAATTAAGCAGACCACTCTTACCCAGTCCAAAGATCGGGCTTGATCCATCACCGTTTTTTAGCTCACTGCACCATCCCAGCTCAGAACTTGGCTATATGCAAATTAGTCTGACCCTGGCCCAGTGCATCATGGGAACAGGGAAGACCAAACTACCAAGCCAATTCTTATACTGGGAAGGAAACAAGCTACCGGGGACCGGTTTCTGGCATTTCAGCCGTCTTCGGCCCAGCTTGCTTGAATCCTGATGGTGCAATGAGCTAGGGACTCACATCTGAGTATACCCTTCCACGCTTATGGTGGACAAAAATGATTCATAAAAGGGGGTGGTGATGAACAGAGTGTCTGAATTAAGCAGACCACTCTTACCCAGTCCAAAGATCAGGGCTTGATCCATCACCGTTTTTTAGCTCACTGCACCATCCCAGCTCAGAACGTGGCTATATGCAAATTAGTCTGACCCTGGCCCAGTGCATCATGGGAACAGGGAAGACCAAACTACCAAGCCAATTCTTAAACTGGGAAGGAAAAGAGCTACCGGGGACCGGTTTCTGGCATTTCAGCCATCTTCGGGCCGGCTTGCTTGAATCCTGATGGTGCAATGAGCTAGGGACTCACATCTGAGTATACCCTTCCACGCTTATGGTGGACAAAAATGATTCAGAAAAGGGGGTGGTGATGAACAGAGTGTCTGAATTAAGCAGACCACTCTTACCCAGTCCAAAGATCAGGGCTTGATCCATCACCGTTTTTTAGCTCACTGCACCATCCCAGCTCAGAACTTGGCTATATGCAAATTAGTCTGACCCTGGCCCAGTGCATCATGGGAACAGGGAAGACCAAACTACCAAGCCAATTCTTATACTGGGAAGGAAACAAGCTACCGGGGACCGGTTTCTGGCATTTCAGCCGTCTTCGGCCCGGCTTGCTTGAATCCTGATGGTGCAATGAGCTAGGGACTCACATCTGAGTATACCCTTCCACGCTTATGGTGGACAAAAATGATTCAGAAAAGGGGTTGGTGATGAACAGAGTGTCTGAATTAAGCAGACCACTCTTACCCAGTCCAAAGATCGGGCTTGATCCATCACCGTTTTTTAGCTCACTGCACCATCCCAGCTCAGAACTTGGCTATATGCAAATTAGTCTGACCCTGGCCCAGTGCATCATGGGAACAGGGAAGACCAAACTACCAAGCCAATTCTTATACTGGGAAGGAAACAAGCTACCGGGGACCGGTTTCTGGCATTTCAGCCGTCTTCGGCCCAGCTTGCTTGAATCCTGATGGTGCAATGAGCTAGGGACTCACATCTGAGTATACCCTTCCACGCTTATGGTGGACAAAAATGATTCAGAAAAGGGGGTGGTGATGAACAGAGTGTCTGAATTAAGCAGACCACTCTTACCCAGTCCAAAGATCAGGGCTTGATCCATCACCGTTTTTTAGCTCACTGCACCATCCCAGCTCAGAACTTGGCTATATGCAAATTAGTCTGACCCTGGCCCAGAGCATCATGGGAACAGGGAAGACCAAACTACCAAGCCAATTCTTATACTGGGAAGGAAACAAGCTACCGGGGACCGGTTTCTGGCATTTCAGCCGTCTTCGGCCCGGCTTGCTTGAATCCTGATGGTGCAATGAGCTAGGGACTCACATCTGAGTATACCCTTCCACGCTTATGGTGGACAAAAATGATTCAGAAAAGGGGGTGGTGATGAACAGAGTGTCTGAATTAAGCAGACCACTCTTACCCAGTCCAAAGATCAGGGCTTGATCCATCACCGTTTTTTAGCTCACTGCACCATCCCAGCTCAGAACTTGGCTATATGCAAATTAGTCTGACCCTGGCCCAGTGCATCATGGGAACAGGGAAGACCAAACTACCAAGCCAGTTCTTATACTGGGAAGGAAACAAGCTACCGAGGACCGGTTTCTGGCATTTCAGCCGTCTTCGGCCTGGCTTGCTTGAATCCTGATGGTGCAATGAGCTAGGGACTCACATCTGAGTATACCCTTCCACGCTTATGGTGGACAAAAATGATTCAGAAAAGGGGGTGGTGATGAACAGAGTGTCTGAATTAAGCAGACCACTCTTACCCAGTCCAAAGATCAGGGCTTGATCCATCACCGTTTTTTAGCTCACTGCACCATCCCAGCTCAGAACTTGGCTATATGCAAATTAGTCTGACCCTGGCCAGTGCATCATGGGAACAGGGAAGACCAAATTACCAAGCCAATTCTTATACTGGGAAGGAAACAAGCTACCGAGGACCGGTTGCTGGCATTTCAGCCGTCTTCCGCCCGGCTTGCTTGAATCCTGATGGTGCAATGAGCTAGGGACTCACATCTGAGTATACCCTTCCACGCTTATGGTGGACAAAAATGATTCAGAAAAGGGGGTGGTGATGAACAGAGTGTCTGAATTAAGCAGACCACTCTTACCCAGTCCAAAGATCAGGGCTTGATCCATCACCGTTTTTTAGCTCACTGCACCATCCCAGCTCAGAACTTGGCTATATGCAAATTAGTCTGACCCTGGCCCAGTGCATCATGGGAACAGGGAAGACCAAACTACCAAGCCAATTCTTATACTGGGAAGGAAACAAGCTACCGGGGACCGGTTTCTGGCATTTCAGCCTTCTTCGGCCCGGCTTGCTTGAATCCTGATGGTGCAATGAGCTAGGGACTCACATCTGAGTATACCCTTCCACGCTTATGGTGGACAAAAATGATTCAGAAAAGGGGGTGGTGATGAACAGAGTGTCTGAATTAAGCAGACCACTCTTACCCAGTCCAAAGATCAGGGCTTGATCCATCACAGTTTTTTAGCTCACTGCACCATCCCAGCTCAGAACTTGGCTATATGCAAATTAGTCTGACCCTGGCCCTGTGCATCATGGGAACAGGGAAGACCAAACTACCAAGCCAATTCTTATACTGGGAAGGAAACAAGCTACCGGGGACCGGTTTCTGGCATTTCAGCCGTCTTCGGCCCGGCTTGCTTGAATCCTGATGGTGCAATGAGCTAGGGACTCACATCTGAGTATACCCTTCCACGCTTATGGTGGACAAAAATGATTCAGAAAAGGGGGTGGTGATGAACAGAGTGTCTGAATTAAGCAGACCACTCTTACCCAGTCCAAAGATCAGGGCTTGATCCATCACCGTTTTTTAGCTCACTGCACCATCCCAGCTCAGAACTTGGCTATATGCAAATTAGTCTGACCCCGGCCCAGTGCATCATGGGAACAGGGAAGACCAAACTACCAAGCCAATTCTTATACTGGGTAGGAAACAAGCTACCGGGGACCGGTTTCTGGCATTTCAGCCGTCTTCGGCCCGGCTTGCTTGAATCCTGATGGTGCAATGAGCTGGGGACTCACATCTGAGTATACCCTTCCACGCTTATGGTGGACAAAAATGATTCAGAAAAGGGGGTGGTGATGAACAGAGTGTCTGAATTAAGCAGACCACTCTTACCCTGTCCAAAGATCAGGGCTTGATCCATCACCGTTTTTTAGCTCACTGCACCATCCCAGCTCAGAACTTGGCTATATGCAAATTAGTCTGACCCTGGCCCAGTGCATCATGGGAACAGGGAAGACCAAACTACCAAGCCAATTCTTATACTGGGAAGGAAACAAGCTACCGGGGACAGGTTTCTGGCATTTCAGCCGTCTTCGGCCCGGCTTGCTTGAATCCTGATGGTGCAATGAGCTAGGGACTCACATCTGAGTATACCCTTCCACGCTTATGGTGGACAAAAATGATTCAGAAAAGGGGGTGGTGATGAACAGAGTGTCTGAATTAAGCAGACCACTCTTACCCAGTCCAAAGATCAGGGCTTGATTCATCACAGTTTTTTAGCTCACTGCACCATCCCAGCTCAGAACTTGGCTATATGCAAATTAGTCTGACCCTGGCCCAGTGCATCATGGGAACAGGGAAGACCAAACTACCAAGCCAATTCTTATACTGAGAAGGAAACAAGCTACTGGGGACCGGTTTCTGGCATTTCAGCCGTCTTCGGCCCGGCTTGCTTGAAACCAGATGGTGCAATGAGCTAGGGACTCACATCTGAGTATACCCTTCCACGCTTATGGTGGACAAAAATGATTCAGAAAAGGGGGTGGTGATGAACAGAGTGTCTGAATTAAGCAGACCACTCTTACCCAGTCCAAAGATCAGGGCTTGATCCATCACCGTTTTTTAGCTCACTGCACCATCCCAGCTCAGAACTTGGCTATATGCAAATTAGTCTGACCCTGGCCCAGTGCATCATGGGAACAGGGAAGACCAAACTACCAAGCCAATTCTTATACTGGGAAGGAAACAAGCTACCGGGGTCCGGTTTCTGGCATTTCAGCCGTCTTCGGCCCGGCTTGCTTGAATCCTGATGGTGCAATGAGCTGGGGACTCACATCTGAGTATACCCTTCCACGCTTATGGTGGACAAAAATGATTCAGAAAAGGGGGTGGTGATGAACAGAGTGTCTGAATTAAGCAGACCACTCTTACCCAGTCCAAAGATCAGGGCTTGATCCATCACCGTTTTTTAGCTCACTGCACCATCCCAGCTCAGAACTTGGCTATATGCAAATTAGTCTGACCCTGGCCCAGTGCATCATGGGAACAGGGAAGACCAAACTACCAAGCCAATTCTTATACTGGGAAGGAAACAAGCTACCCGGGACCGGTTTCTGGCATTTCAGCCGTCTTCGGCCAGCTTGCTTCAATCCTGATGGTGCAATGAGCTAGGGACTCACATCTGAGTATACCCTTCCACGCTTATGGTGGACAAAAATGATTCAGAAAAGGGGGAGGTGATGAACAGAGTGTCTGAATTAAGCAGACCACTCTTACCCAGTCCAAAGATCAGGGCTTGATCCATCACCGTTTTTTAGCTCACTGCACCATCCCAGCTCAGAACTTGGCTATATGCAAATTAGTCTGACCCTGGCCCAGTGCATCATGGGAACAGGGAAGACCAAACTACCAAGCCAATTCTTATACTGGGAAGGAAACAAGCTACCGGGGACCGGTTTCTGGCATTTCAGCCGTCTTCGGCCCGGCTTGCTTGAATCCTGATGGTGCAATGAGCTAGGGACTCACATCTGGGTATACCCTTCCATGCTTATGGTGGACAAAAATGATTCAGAAAAGGGGGTGGTGATGAACAGAGTGTCTGAATTAAGCAGACCACTCTTACCCAGTCCAAAGATCAGGGCTTGATCCATCACCGTTTTTTAGCTCACTGCACCATCCCATCTCAGAACTTGGCTATATGCAAATTAGTCTGACCCTGGCCCAGTGCATCATGGGAAAAGGGAAGACCAAACTACCAAGCCAATTCTTATACTGGTAAGGAAACAAGCTACCGGGGACCGGTTTCTGGCATTTCAGCCGTCTTCGGCCCGGCTTGCTTAAATCCTGATGGTGCAATGAGCTAGGGACTCACATCTGAGTATACCCTTCCACGCTTATGGTGGACAAAAATGATTCAGAAAAGGGGGTGGTGATGAACAGAGTGTCTGAATTAAGCAGACTACTCTTACCCAGTCCAAAGATCAGGGCTTGATCCATCACCGTTTTTTAGCTCACTGCACCATCCCATCTCAGAACTTGGCTATATGCAAATTAGTCTGACCCTGGCCCAGTGCATCATGGGAACAGGGAAGACCAAACTACCAAGCCAATTCTTATACTGGGAAGGAAACAAGCTACCGGGGACCGGTTTCTGGCATTTCAGCCGTCTTCGGCCCGGCTTGCTTGAATCCTGATGGTGCAATGAGCTAGGGACTCACATCTGAGTATACCCTTCCACGCTTATGGTGGACAAAAATGATTCAGAAAAGGGGGTGGTGATGAACAGAGTGTCTGAATTAAGCAGACCACTCTTACCCAGTCCAAAGATCAGGGCTTGATCCATCACCGTTTTTTAGCTCACTGCACCATCCCAGCTCAGAACTTGGCTATATGCAAATTAGTCTGACCCTGGCCCAGTGCATCATGGGGACAGGGAAGACCAAACTACCAAGCCAATTCTTATACTGGGAAGGAAACAAGCTACCGGGGACCGGTTTCTTGCATTTTAGCCGTCTTCGGCCCGGCTTGCTTGAATCCTGATGGTGCAATGAGCTAGGGACTCACATCTGAGTATACCCTTCCACGCTTATGGTGGACAAAAATGATTCAGAAAAGGGGGTGGTGATGAACAGAGTTTCTGAATTAAGCAGACCACTCTTACCCAGTCCAAAGATCAGGGCTTGATCCATCACAGTTTTTTAGCTCACTGCACCATCCCAGCTCAGAACTTGGCTATATGCAAATTAGTCTGACCCTGGCCCAGTGCATCATGGGAACAGGGAAGACCAAACTACCAAGCCAATTCTTATACTGGGAAGGAAACAAGCTACCGGGGACCGGTTTCTGGCATTTCAGCCTTCTTCGGCCCAGCTTGCTTGAATCCTGATGGTGCAATGAGCTAGGGACTCACATCTGAGTATACCCTTCCACGCTTATGGTGGACAAAAATGATTCAGAAAAGGGGGTGGTGATGAACAGAGTGTCTGAATTAAGCAGACCACTCTTACCCAGTCCAAAGATCAGGGCTTGATCCATCACAGTTTTTTAGCTCACTGCACCATCCCAGCTCAGAACTTGGCTATATGCAAATTAGTCTGACCCTGGCCCAGTGCATCATGGGAACAGGGAAGACCAAACTACCAAGCCAATTCTTATACTGGGAAGGAAACAAGCTACCGGGGACCGGTTTCTGGCATTTCAGCCGTCTTCGGCCCGGCTTGCTTGAATCCTGATGGTGCAATGAGCTAGGGACTCACATCTGAGTATACCCTTCCACGCTTATGGTGGACAAAAATGATTCAGAAAAGGGGGTGGTGATGAACAGAGTGTCTGAATTAAGCAGACCACTCTTACCCAGTCCAAAGATCAGGGCTTGATCCATCACCGTTTTTTTGCTCACTGCACCATCCCAGCTCAGAACTTGGCTATATGCAAATTAGTCTGACCCTGGCCCAGTGCATCATGGGAACAGGGAAGACCAAACTACCAAGCCAATTCTTATACTGGGAAGGAAACAAGCTACTGGGGACCGGTTTCTGGCATTTCAGCCGTCTTCGGCCCGGCTTGCTTGAATCCTGATGGTGCAATGAGCTAGGGACTCACATCTGAGTATACCCTTCCACGCTTATGGTGGACAAAAATGATTCAGAAAAGGGGGTGGTGATGAACAGAGTGTCTGAATTAAGCAGACCACTCTTACCCAGTCCAAAGATCAGGGCTTGATCCATCACCGTTTTTTAGCTCACTGCACCATCCCAGCTCAGAACTTGGCTATATGCAAATTAGTCTGACCCTGGCCCAGTGCATCATGGGAACAGGGAAGCGCAAACTACCAAGCCAATTCTTAAACTGGGAAGGAAACAAGCTACCGGGGACCGGTTTCTGGCATTTCAGCCGTCTTCGGCCCGGCTTGCTTGAATCCTGATGGTGCAATGAGCTAGGGACTCACATCTGAGTATACCCTTCCACGCTTATGGTGGACAAAAATGATTCAGAAAAGGGGGTGGTGATGAACAGAGTGTCTGAATTAAGCAGACCACTCTTACCCAGTCCAAAGATCAGGGCTTGATCCATCACCGTTTTTTAGCTCACTGCACCATCCCAGCTCAGAATTTGGCTATATGCAAATTAGTCTGACCCTGGCCCAGTGCATCATGGGAACAGGGAAGACCAAACTACCAAGCCAATTCTTATACTGGGAAGGAAACAAGCTACCGGGGACCGGTTTCTGGCATTTCAGCCGTCTTCGGCCCGGCTTGCTTGAATCCTGATGGTGCAATGAGCTAGGGACTCACATCTGAGTATACCCTTCCACGCTTATGGTAGACAAAAATGATTCAGAAAAGGGGTTGGTGATGAACAGAGTGTCTGAATTAAGCAGACCACTCTTACCCAGTCCAAAGATCGGGCTTGATCCATCACCGTTTTTTAGCTCACTGCACCATCCCAGCTCAGAACTTGGCTATATGCAAATTAGTCTGACCCTGGCCCAGTGCATCATGGGAACAGGGAAGACCAAACTACCAAGCCAATTCTTATACTGGGAAGGAAACAAGCTACCGGGGACCGGTTTCTGGCATTTCAGCCGTCTTCGGCCCAGCTTGCTTGAATCCTGATGGTGCAATGAGCTAGGGACTCACATCTGAGTATACCCTTCCACGCTTATGGTGGACAAAAATGATTCATAAAAGGGGGTGGTGATGAACAGAGTGTCTGAATTAAGCAGACCACTCTTACCCAGTCCAAAGATCAGGGCTTGATCCATCACCGTTTTTTAGCTCACTGCACCATCCCAGCTCAGAACTTGGCTATATGCAAATTAGTCTGACCCTGGCCCAGTGCATCATGGGAACAGGGAAGACCAAACTACCAAGCCAATTCTTAAACTGGGAAGGAAAAGAGCTACCGGGGACCGGTTTCTGGCATTTCAGCCATCTTCGGGCCGGCTTGCTTGAATCCTGATGGTGCAATGAGCTAGGGACTCACATCTGAGTATACCCTTCCACGCTTATGGTGGACAAAAATGATTCAGAAAAGGGGGTGGTGATGAACAGAGTGTCTGAATTAAGCAGACCACTCTTACCCAGTCCAAAGATCAGGGCTTGATCCATCACCGTTTTTTAGCTCACTGCACCATCCCAGCTCAGAACTTGGCTATATGCAAATTAGTCTGACCCTGGCCCAGTGCATCATGGGAACAGGGAAGACCAAACTACCAAGCCAATTCTTATACTGGGAAGGAAACAAGCTACCGGGGACCGGTTTCTGGCATTTCAGCCGTCTTCGGCCCGGCTTGCTTGAATCCTGATGGTGCAATGAGCTGGGGACTCACATCTGAGTATACCCTTCCACGCTTATGGTGGACAAAAATGATTCAGAAAAGGGGTTGGTGATGAACAGAGTGTCTGAATTAAGCAGACCACTCTTACCCAGTCCAAAGATCGGGCTTGATCCATCACCGTTTTTTAGCTCACTGCACCATCCCAGCTCAGAACTTGGCTATATGCAAATTAGTCTGACCCTGGCCCAGTGCATCATGGGAACAGGGAAGACCAAACTACCAAGCCAATTCTTATACTGGGAAGGAAACAAGCTACCGGGGACCGGTTTCTGGCATTTCAGCCGTCTTCGGCCCAGCTTGCTTGAATCCTGATGGTGCAATGAGCTAGGGACTCACATCTGAGTATACCCTTCCACGCTTATGGTGGACAAAAATGATTCAGAAAAGGGGGTGGTGATGAACAGAGTGTCTGAATTAAGCAGACCACTCTTACCCAGTCCAAAGATCAGGGCTTGATCCATCACCGTTTTTTAGCTCACTGCACCATCCCAGCTCAGAACTTGGCTATATGCAAATTAGTCTGACCCTGGCCCAGTGCATCATGGGAACAGGGAAGACCAAACTACCAAGCCAATTCTTATACTGGGAAGGAAACAAGCTACCGGGGACCGGTTTCTGGCATTTCAGCCGTCTTCGGCCCGGCTTGCTTGAATCCTGATGGTGCAATGAGCTAGGGACTCACATCTGAGTATACCCTTCCACGCTTATGGTGGACAAAAATGATTCAGAAAAGGGGGTGGTGATGAACAGAGTGTCTGAATTAAGCAGACCACTCTTACCCAGTCCAAAGATCAGGGCTTGATCCATCACCGTTTTTTAGCTCACTGCACCATCCCAGCTCAGAACTTGGCTATATGCAAATTAGTCTGACCCTGGCCCAGTGCATCATGGGGACAGGGAAGACCAAACTACCAAGCCAATTCTTATACTGGGAAGGAAACAAGCTACCGGGGACCGGTTTCTGGCATTTCAGCCGTCTTCGGCCCGGCTTGCTTGAATCCTGATGGTGCAATGAGCTAGGGACTCACATCTGAGTATACCCTTCCACGCTTATGGTGGACAAAAATGATTCAGAAAAGGGGGTGGTGATGAACAGAGTTTCTGAATTAAGCAGACCACTCTTACCCAGTCCAAAGATCAGGGCTTGATCCATCACCGTTTTTTAGCTCACTGCACCATCCCAGCTCAGAACTTGGCTATATGCAAATTAGTCTGACCCTGGCCCAGTGCATCATGGGAACAGGGAAGACCAAACTACCAAGCCAATTCTTATACTGGGAAGGAAACAAGCTACCGGGGACCGGTTTCTGGCATTTCAGCCTTCTTCGGCCCAGCTTGATTGAATCCTGATGGTGCAATGAGCTAGGGACTCACATCTGAGTATACCCTTCCACGCTTATGGTGGACAAAAATGATTCAGAAAAGGGGGTGGTGATGAACAGAGTGTCTGAATTAAGCAGACCACTCTTACCCAGTCCAAAGATCAGGGCTTGATCCATCACAGTTTTTTAGCTCACTGCACCATCCCAGCTCAGAACTTGGCTATATGCAAATTAGTCTGACCCTGGCCCAGTGCATCATGGGAACAGGGAAGACCAAACTACCAAGCCAATTCTTATACTGGGAAGGAAACAAGCTACCGGGGACCGGTTTCTGGCATTTCAGCCGTCTTCGGCCCGGCTTGCTTGAATCCTGATGGTGCAATGAGCTAGGGACTCACATCTGAGTATACCCTTCCACGCTTATGGTGGACAAAAATGATTCAGAAAAGGGGGTGGTGATGAACAGAGTGTCTGAATTAAGCAGACCACTCTTACCCAGTCCAAAGATCAGGGCTTGATCCATCACCGTTTTTTTGCTCACTGCACCATCCCAGCTCAGAACTTGGCTATATGCAAATTAGTCTGACCCTGGCCCAGTGCATCATGGGAACAGGGAAGACCAAACTACCAAGCCAATTCTTATACTGGGAAGGAAACAAGCTACTGGGGACCGGTTTCTGGCATTTCAGCCGTCTTCGGCCCGGCTTGCTTGAATCCTGATGGTGCAATGAGCTAGGGACTCACATCTGAGTATACCCTTCCACGCTTATGGTGGACAAAAATGATTCAGAAAAGGGGGTGGTGATGAACAGAGTGTCTGAATTAAGCAGACCACTCTTACCCAGTCCAAAGATCAGGGCTTGATCCATCACCGTTTTTTAGCTCACTGCACCATCCCAGCTCAGAACTTGGCTATATGCAAATTAGTCTGACCCTGGCCCAGTGCATCATGGGAACAGGGAAGCGCAAACTACCAAGCCAATTCTTAAACTGGGAAGGAAACAAGCTACCGGGGACCGGTTTCTGGCATTTCAGCCGTCTTCGGCCCGGCTTGCTTGAATCCTGATGGTGCAATGAGCTAGGGACTCACATCTGAGTATACCCTTCCACGCTTATGGTGGACAAAAATGATTCAGAAAAGGGGGTGGTGATGAACAGAGTGTCTGAATTAAGCAGACCACTCTTACCCAGTCCAAAGATCAGGGCTTGATCCATCACCGTTTTTTAGCTCACTGCACCATCCCAGCTCAGAATTTGGCTATATGCAAATTAGTCTGACCCTGGCCCAGTGCATCATGGGAACAGGGAAGACCAAACTACCAAGCCAATTCTTATACTGGGAAGGAAACAAGCTACTGGGGACCGGTTTCTGGCATTTCAGCCGTCTTCGGCCCGGCTTGCTTGAATCCTGATGGTGCAATGAGCTAGGGACTCACATCTGAGTATACCCTTCCACGCTTATGGTGGACAAAAATGATTCAGAAAAGGGGGTGGTGATGAACAGAGTGTCTGAATTAAGCAGACCACTCTTACCCAGTCCAAAGATCAGGGCTTGATCCATCACCGTTTTTTAGCTCACTGCACCATCCCAGCTCAGAACTTGGCTATATGCAAATTAGTCTGACCCTGGCCCAGTGCATCATGGGAACAGGGAAGCGCAAACTACCAAGCCAATTCTTAAACTGGGAAGGAAACAAGCTACCGGGGACCGGTTTCTGGCATTTCAGCCGTCTTCGGCCCGGCTTGCTTGAATCCTGATGGTGCAATGAGCTAGGGACTCACATCTGAGTATACCCTTCCACGCTTATGGTGGACAAAAATGATTCAGAAAAGGGGGTGGTGATGAACAGAGTGTCTGAATTAAGCAGACCACTCTTACCCAGTCCAAAGATCAGGGCTTGATCCATCACCGTTTTTTAGCTCACTGCACCATCCCAGCTCAGAATTTGGCTATATGCAAATTAGTCTGACCCTGGCCCAGTGCATCATGGGAACAGGGAAGACCAAACTACCAAGCCAATTCTTATACTGGGAAGGAAACAAGCTACCGGGGACCGGTTTCTGGCATTTCAGCCGTCTTCGGCCCGGCTTGCTTGAATCCTGATGGTGCAATGAGCTAGGGACTCACATCTGAGTATACCCTTCCACGCTTATGGTAGACAAAAATGATTCAGAAAAGGGGTTGGTGATGAACAGAGTGTCTGAATTAAGCAGACCACTCTTACCCAGTCCAAAGATCGGGCTTGATCCATCACCGTTTTTTAGCTCACTGCACCATCCCAGCTCAGAACTTGGCTATATGCAAATTAGTCTGACCCTGGCCCAGTGCATCATGGGAACAGGGAAGACCAAACTACCAAGCCAATTCTTATACTGGGAAGGAAACAAGCTACCGGGGACCGGTTTCTGGCATTTCAGCCGTCTTCGGCCCAGCTTGCTTGAATCCTGATGGTGCAATGAGCTAGGGACTCACATCTGAGTATACCCTTCCACGCTTATGGTGGACAAAAATGATTCATAAAAGGGGGTGGTGATGAACAGAGTGTCTGAATTAAGCAGACCACTCTTACCCAGTCCAAAGATCAGGGCTTGATCCATCACCGTTTTTTAGCTCACTGCACCATCCCAGCTCAGAACTTGGCTATATGCAAATTAGTCTGACCCTGGCCCAGTGCATCATGGGAACAGGGAAGACCAAACTACCAAGCCAATTCTTAAACTGGGAAGGAAAAGAGCTACCGGGGACCGGTTTCTGGCATTTCAGCCATCTTCGGGCCGGCTTGCTTGAATCCTGATGGTGCAATGAGCTAGGGACTCACATCTGAGTATACCCTTCCACGCTTATGGTGGACAAAAATGATTCAGAAAAGGGGGTGGTGATGAACAGAGTGTCTGAATTAAGCAGACCACTCTTACCCAGTCCAAAGATCAGGGCTTGATCCATCACCGTTTTTTAGCTCACTGCACCATCCCAGCTCAGAACTTGGCTATATGCAAATTAGTCTGACCCTGGCCCAGTGCATCATGGGAACAGGGAAGACCAAACTACCAAGCCAATTCTTATACTGGGAAGGAAACAAGCTACCGGGGACCGGTTTCTGGCATTTCAGCCGTCTTCGGCCCGGCTTGCTTGAATCCTGATGGTGCAATGAGCTAGGGACTCACATCTGAGTATACCCTTCCACGCTTATGGTGGACAAAAATGATTCAGAAAAGGGGTTGGTGATGAACAGAGTGTCTGAATTAAGCAGACCACTCTTACCCAGTCCAAAGATCGGGCTTGATCCATCACCGTTTTTTAGCTCACTGCACCATCCCAGCTCAGAACTTGGCTATATGCAAATTAGTCTGACCCTGGCCCAGTGCATCATGGGAACAGGGAAGACCAAACTACCAAGCCAATTCTTATACTGGGAAGGAAACAAGCTACCGGGGACCGGTTTCTGGCATTTCAGCCGTCTTCGGCCCAGCTTGCTTGAATCCTGATGGTGCAATGAGCTAGGGACTCACATCTGAGTATACCCTTCCACGCTTATGGTGGACAAAAATGATTCAGAAAAGGGGGTGGTGATGAACAGAGTGTCTGAATTAAGCAGACCACTCTTACCCAGTCCAAAGATCAGGGCTTGATCCATCACCGTTTTTTAGCTCACTGCACCATCCCAGCTCAGAACTTGGCTATATGCAAATTAGTCTGACCCTGGCCCAGTGCATCATGGGAACAGGGAAGACCAAACTACCAAGCCAATTCTTATACTGGGAAGGAAACAAGCTACCGGGGACCGGTTTCTGGCATTTCAGCTGTCTTCGGCCCGGCTTGCTTGAATCCTGATGGTGCAATGAGCTAGGGACTCACATCTGAGAATACCCTTCCACGCTTATGGTGGACAAAAATGATTCAGAAAAGGGGGTGGTGATGAACAGAGTGTCTGAATTAAGCAGACCACTCTTACCCAGTCCAAAGATCAGGGCTTGATCCATCACCGTTTTTTAGCTCACTGCACCATCCCAGCTCAGAACTTGGCTATATGCAAATTAGTCTGACCCTGGCCCAGTGCATCATGGGGACAGGGAAGACCAAACTACCAAGCCAATTCTTATACTGGGAAGGAAACAAGCTACCGGGGACCGGTTTCTGGCATTTCAGCCGTCTTCGGCCCGGCTTGCTTGAATCCTGATGGTGCAATGAGCTAGGGACTCACATCTGAGTATACCCTTCCACGCTTATGGTGGACAAAAATGATTCAGAAAAGGGGGTGGTGATGAACAGAGTTTCTGAATTAAGCAGACCACTCTTACCCAGTCCAAAGATCAGGGCTTGATCCATCACCGTTTTTTAGCTCACTGCACCATCCCAGCTCAGAACTTGGCTATATGCAAATTAGTCTGACCCTGGCCCAGTGCATCATGGGAACAGGGAAGACCAAACTACCAAGCCAATTCTTATACTGGGAAGGAAACAAGCTACCGGGGACCGGTTTCTGGCATTTCAGCCTTCTTCGGCCCAGCTTGCTTGAATCCTGATGGTGCAATGAGCTAGGGACTCACATCTGAGTATACCCTTCCACGCTTATGGTGGACAAAAATGATTCAGAAAAGGGGGTGGTGATGAACAGAGTGTCTGAATTAAGCAGACCACTCTTACCCAGTCCAAAGATCAGGGCTTGATCCATCACAGTTTTTTAGCTCACTGCACCATCCCAGCTCAGAACTTGGCTATATGCAAATTAGTCTGACCCTGGCCCAGTGCATCATGGGAACAGGGAAGACCAAACTACCAAGCCAATTCTTATACTGGGAAGGAAACAAGCTACCGGGGACCGGTTTCTGGCATTTCAGCCGTCTTCGGCCCGGCTTGCTTGAATCCTGATGGTGCAATGAGCTAGGGACTCACATCTGAGTATACCCTTCCACGCTTATGGTGGACAAAAATGATTCAGAAAAGGGGGTGGTGATGAACAGAGTGTCTGAATTAAGCAGACCACTCTTACCCAGTCCAAAGATCAGGGCTTGATCCATCACCGTTTTTTTGCTCACTGCACCATCCCAGCTCAGAACTTGGCTATATGCAAATTAGTCTGACCCTGGCCCAGTGCATCATGGGAACAGGGAAGACCAAACTACCAAGCCAATTCTTATACTGGGAAGGAAACAAGCTACTGGGGACCGGTTTCTGGCATTTCAGCCGTCTTCGGCCCGGCTTGCTTGAATCCTGATGGTGCAATGAGCTAGGGACTCACATCTGAGTATACCCTTCCACGCTTATGGTGGACAAAAATGATTCAGAAAAGGGGGTGGTGATGAACAGAGTGTCTGAATTAAGCAGACCACTCTTACCCAGTCCAAAGATCAGGGCTTGATCCATCACCGTTTTTTAGCTCACTGCACCATCCCAGCTCAGAACTTGGCTATATGCAAATTAGTCTGACCCTGGCCCAGTGCATCATGGGAACAGGGAAGCGCAAACTACCAAGCCAATTCTTAAACTGGGAAGGAAACAAGCTACCGGGGACCGGTTTCTGGCATTTCAGCCGTCTTCGGCCCGGCTTGCTTGAATCCTGATGGTGCAATGAGCTAGGGACTCACATCTGAGTATACCCTTCCACGCTTATGGTGGACAAAAATGATTCAGAAAAGGGGGTGGTGATGAACAGAGTGTCTGAATTAAGCAGACCACTCTTACCCAGTCCAAAGATCAGGGCTTGATCCATCACCGTTTTTTAGCTCACTGCACCATCCCAGCTCAGAATTTGGCTATATGCAAATTAGTCTGACCCTGGCCCAGTGCATCATGGGAACAGGGAAGACCAAACTACCAAGCCAATTCTTATACT
This sequence comes from Lissotriton vulgaris, assembly GCF_964263255.1. Taxonomy (NCBI): domain Eukaryota; kingdom Metazoa; phylum Chordata; class Amphibia; order Caudata; family Salamandridae; genus Lissotriton; species Lissotriton vulgaris. The sequence goes on from NW_028242838.1 coordinate 81,434, forward strand.
GGGAAGGAAACAAGCTACCGGGGACCGGTTTCTGGCATTTCAGCCGTCTTCGGCCCGGCTTGCTTGAATCCTGATGGTGCAATGAGCTAGGGACTCACATCTGAGTATACCCTTCCACGCTTATGGTAGACAAAAATGATTCAGAAAAGGGGTTGGTGATGAACAGAGTGTCTGAATTAAGCAGACCACTCTTACCCAGTCCAAAGATCGGGCTTGATCCATCACCGTTTTTTAGCTCACTGCACCATCCCAGCTCAGAACTTGGCTATATGCAAATTAGTCTGACCCTGGCCCAGTGCATCATGGGAACAGGGAAGACCAAACTACCAAGCCAATTCTTATACTGGGAAGGAAACAAGCTACCGGGGACCGGTTTCTGGCATTTCAGCCGTCTTCGGCCCAGCTTGCTTGAATCCTGATGGTGCAATGAGCTAGGGACTCACATCTGAGTATACCCTTCCACGCTTATGGTGGACAAAAATGATTCATAAAAGGGGGTGGTGATGAACAGAGTGTCTGAATTAAGCAGACCACTCTTACCCAGTCCAAAGATCAGGGCTTGATCCATCACCGTTTTTTAGCTCACTGCACCATCCCAGCTCAGAACGTGGCTATATGCAAATTAGTCTGACCCTGGCCCAGTGCATCATGGGAACAGGGAAGACCAAACTACCAAGCCAATTCTTAAACTGGGAAGGAAAAGAGCTACCGGGGACCGGTTTCTGGCATTTCAGCCATCTTCGGGCCGGCTTGCTTGAATCCTGATGGTGCAATGAGCTAGGGACTCACATCTGAGTATACCCTTCCACGCTTATGGTGGACAAAAATGATTCAGAAAAGGGGGTGGTGATGAACAGAGTGTCTGAATTAAGCAGACCACTCTTACCCAGTCCAAAGATCAGGGCTTGATCCATCACCGTTTTTTAGCTCACTGCACCATCCCAGCTCAGAACTTGGCTATATGCAAATTAGTCTGACCCTGGCCCAGTGCATCATGGGAACAGGGAAGACCAAACTACCAAGCCAATTCTTATACTGGGAAGGAAACAAGCTACCGGGGACCGGTTTCTGGCATTTCAGCCGTCTTCGGCCCGGCTTGCTTGAATCCTGATGGTGCAATGAGCTAGGGACTCACATCTGAGTATACCCTTCCACGCTTATGGTGGACAAAAATGATTCAGAAAAGGGGGTGGTGATGAACAGAGTGTCTGAATTAAGCAGACCACTCTTACCCAGTCCAAAGATCAGGGCTTGATCCATCACCGTTTTTTAGCTCACTGCACCATCCCAGCTCAGAACTTGGCTATATGCAAATTAGTCTGACCCTGGCCCAGTGCATCATGGGAACAGGGAAGACCAAACTACCAAGCCAGTTCTTATACTGGGAAGGAAACAAGCTACCGAGGACCGGTTTCTGGCATTTCAGCCGTCTTCGGCCTGGCTTGCTTGAATCCTGATGGTGCAATGAGCTAGGGACTCACATCTGAGTATACCCTTCCACGCTTATGGTGGACAAAAATGATTCAGAAAAGGGGGTGGTGATGAACAGAGTGTCTGAATTAAGCAGACCACTCTTACCCAGTCCAAAGATCAGGGCTTGATCCATCACCGTTTTTTAGCTCACTGCACCATCCCAGCTCAGAACTTGGCTATATGCAAATTAGTCTGACCCTGGCCAGTGCATCATGGGAACAGGGAAGACCAAACTACCAAGCCAATTCTTATACTGGGAAGGAAACAAGCTACCGAGGACCGGTTGCTGGCATTTCAGCCGTCTTCCGCCCGGCTTGCTTGAATCCTGATGGTGCAATGAGCTAGGGACTCACATCTGAGTATACCCTTCCACGCTTATGGTGGACAAAAATGATTCAGAAAAGGGGGTGGTGATGAACAGAGTGTCTGAATTAAGCAGACCACTCTTACCCAGTCCAAAGATCAGGGCTTGATCCATCACCGTTTTTTAGCTCACTGCACCATCCCAGCTCAGAACTTGGCTATATGCAAATTAGTCTGACCCTGGCCCAGTGCATCATGGGAACAGGGAAGACCAAACTACCAAGCCAATTCTTATACTGGGAAGGAAACAAGCTACCGGGGACCGGTTTCTGGCATTTCAGCCTTCTTCGGCCCGGCTTGCTTGAATCCTGATGGTGCAATGAGCTAGGGACTCACATCTGAGTATACCCTTCCACGCTTATGGTGGACAAAAATGATTCAGAAAAGGGGGTGGTGATGAACAGAGTGTCTGAATTAAGCAGACCACTCTTACCCAGTCCAAAGATCAGGGCTTGATCCATCACAGTTTTTTAGCTCACTGCACCATCCCAGCTCAGAACTTGGCTATATGCAAATTAGTCTGACCCTGGCCCTGTGCATCATGGGAACAGGGAAGACCAAACTACCAAGCCAATTCTTATACTGGGAAGGAAACAAGCTACCGGGGACCGGTTTCTGGCATTTCAGCCGTCTTCGGCCCGGCTTGCTTGAATCCTGATGGTGCAATGAGCTAGGGACTCACATCTGAGTATACCCTTCCACGCTTATGGTGGACAAAAATGATTCAGAAAAGGGGGTGGTGATGAACAGAGTGTCTGAATTAAGCAGACCACTCTTACCCAGTCCAAAGATCAGGGCTTGATCCATCACCGTTTTTTAGCTCACTGCACCATCCCAGCTCAGAACTTGGCTATATGCAAATTAGTCTGACCCCGGCCCAGTGCATCATGGGAACAGGGAAGACCAAACTACCAAGCCAATTCTTATACTGGGTAGGAAACAAGCTACCGGGGACCGGTTTCTGGCATTTCAGCCGTCTTCGGCCCGGCTTGCTTGAATCCTGATGGTGCAATGAGCTGGGGACTCACATCTGAGTATACCCTTCCACGCTTATGGTGGACAAAAATGATTCAGAAAAGGGGGTGGTGATGAACAGAGTGTCTGAATTAAGCAGACCACTCTTACCCTGTCCAAAGATCAGGGCTTGATCCATCACCGTTTTTTAGCTCACTGCACCATCCCAGCTCAGAACTTGGCTATATGCAAATTAGTCTGACCCTGGCCCAGTGCATCATGGGAACAGGGAAGACCAAACTACCAAGCCAATTCTTATACTGGGAAGGAAACAAGCTACCGGGGACCGGTTTCTGGCATTTCAGCCGTCTTCGGCCCGGCTTGCTTGAATCCTGATGGTGCAATGAGCTAGGGACTCACATCTGAGTATACCCTTCCACGCTTATGGTGGACAAAAATGATTCAGAAAAGGGGGTGGTGATGAACAGAGTGTCTGAATTAAGCAGACCACTCTTACCCAGTCCAAAGATCAGGGCTTGATTCATCACAGTTTTTTAGCTCACTGCACCATCCCAGCTCAGAACTTGGCTATATGCAAATTAGTCTGACCCTGGCCCAGTGCATCATGGGAACAGGGAAGACCAAACTACCAAGCCAATTCTTATACTGGGAAGGAAACAAGCTACTGGGGACCGGTTTCTGGCATTTCAGCCGTCTTCGGCCCGGCTTGCTTGAAACCAGATGGTGCAATGAGCTAGGGACTCACATCTGAGTATACCCTTCCACGCTTATGGTGGACAAAAATGATTCAGAAAAGGGGGTGGTGATGAACAGAGTGTCTGAATTAAGCAGACCACTCTTACCCAGTCCAAAGATCAGGGCTTGATCCATTACCGTTTTTTAGCTCACTGCACCATCCCAGCTCAGAACTTGGCTATATGCAAATTAGTCTGACCCTGGCCCAGTGCATCATGGGAACAGGGAAGACCAAACTACCAAGCCAATTCTTATACTGGGAAGGAAACAAGCTACCGGGGTCCGGTTTCTGGCATTTCAGCCGTCTTCGGCCCGGCTTGCTTGAATCCTGATGGTGCAATGAGCTGGGGACTCACATCTGAGTATACCCTTCCACGCTTATGGTGGACAAAAATGATTCAGAAAAGGGGGTGGTGATGAACAGAGTGTCTGAATTAAGCAGACCACTCTTACCCAGTCCAAAGATCAGGGCTTGATCCATCACCGTTTTTTAGCTCACTGCACCATCCCAGCTCAGAACTTGGCTATATGCAAATTAGTCTGACCCTGGCCCAGTGCATCATGGGAACAGGGAAGACCAAACTACCAAGCCAATTCTTATACTGGGAAGGAAACAAGCTACCCGGGACCGGTTTCTGGCATTTCAGCCGTCTTCGGCCAGCTTGCTTCAATCCTGATGGTGCAATGAGCTAGGGACTCACATCTGAGTATACCCTTCCACGCTTATGGTGGACAAAAATGATTCAGAAAAGGGGGTGGTGATGAACAGAGTGTCTGAATTAAGCAGACCACTCTTACCCAGTCCAAAGATCAGGGCTTGATCCATCACCGTTTTTTAGCTCACTGCACCATCCCAGCTCAGAACTTGGCTATATGCAAATTAGTCTGACCCTGGCCCAGTGCATCATGGGAACAGGGAAGACCAAACTACCAAGCCAATTCTTATACTGGGAAGGAAACAAGCTACCGGGGACCGGTTTCTGGCATTTCAGCCGTCTTCGGCCCAGCTTGCTTGAATCCTGATGGTGCAATGAGCTAGGGACTCACATCTGAGTATACCCTTCCACGCTTATGGTGGACAAAAATGATTCATAAAAGGGGGTGGTGATGAACAGAGTGTCTGAATTAAGCAGACCACTCTTACCCAGTCCAAAGATCAGGGCTTGATCCATCACCGTTTTTTAGCTCACTGCACCATCCCAGCTCAGAACTTGGCTATATGCAAATTAGTCTGACCCTGGCCCAGTGCATCATGGGAACAGGGAAGACCAAACTACCAAGCCAATTCTTAAACTGGGAAGGAAAAGAGCTACCGGGGACCGGTTTCTGGCATTTCAGCCATCTTCGGGCCGGCTTGCTTGAATCCTGATGGTGCAATGAGCTAGGGACTCACATCTGAGTATACCCTTCCACGCTTATGGTGGACAAAAATGATTCAGAAAAGGGGGTGGTGATGAACAGAGTGTCTGAATTAAGCAGACCACTCTTACCCAGTCCAAAGATCAGGGCTTGATCCATCACCGTTTTTTAGCTCACTGCACCATCCCAGCTCAGAACTTGGCTATATGCAAATTAGTCTGACCCCGGCCCAGTGCATCATGGGAACAGGGAAGACCAAACTACCAAGCCAATTCTTATACTGGGTAGGAAACAAGCTACCGGGGACCGGTTTCTGGCATTTCAGCCGTCTTCGGCCCGGCTTGCTTGAATCCTGATGGTGCAATGAGCTGGGGACTCACATCTGAGTATACCCTTCCACGCTTATGGTGGACAAAAATGATTCAGAAAAGGGGGTGGTGATGAACAGAGTGTCTGAATTAAGCAGACCACTCTTACCCTGTCCAAAGATCAGGGCTTGATCCATCACCGTTTTTTAGCTCACTGCACCATCCCAGCTCAGAACTTGGCTATATGCAAATTAGTCTGACCCTGGCCCAGTGCATCATGGGAACAGGGAAGACCAAACTACCAAGCCAATTCTTATACTGGGAAGGAAACAAGCTACCGGGGACCGGTTTCTGGCATTTCAGCCGTCTTCGGCCCGGCTTGCTTGAATCCTGATGGTGCAATGAGCTAGGGACTCACATCTGAGTATACCCTTCCACGCTTATGGTGGACAAAAATGATTCAGAAAAGGGGGTGGTGATGAACAGAGTGTCTGAATTAAGCAGACCACTCTTACCCAGTCCAAAGATCAGGGCTTGATTCATCACAGTTTTTTAGCTCACTGCACCATCCCAGCTCAGAACTTGGCTATATGCAAATTAGTCTGACCCTGGCCCAGTGCATCATGGGAACAGGGAAGACCAAACTACCAAGCCAATTCTTATACTGGGAAGGAAACAAGCTACTGGGGACCGGTTTCTGGCATTTCAGCCGTCTTCGGCCCGGCTTGCTTGAAACCAGATGGTGCAATGAGCTAGGGACTCACATCTGAGTATACCCTTCCACGCTTATGGTGGACAAAAATGATTCAGAAAAGGGGGTGGTGATGAACAGAGTGTCTGAATTAAGCAGACCACTCTTACCCAGTCCAAAGATCAGGGCTTGATCCATCACCGTTTTTTAGCTCACTGCACCATCCCAGCTCAGAACTTGGCTATATGCAAATTAGTCTGACCCTGGCCCAGTGCATCATGGGAACAGGGAAGACCAAACTACCAAGCCAATTCTTATACTGGGAAGGAAACAAGCTACCGGGGTCCGGTTTCTGGCATTTCAGCCGTCTTCGGCCCGGCTTGCTTGAATCCTGATGGTGCAATGAGCTGGGGACTCACATCTGAGTATACCCTTCCACGCTTATGGTGGACAAAAATGATTCAGAAAAGGGGGTGGTGATGAACAGAGTGTCTGAATTAAGCAGACCACTCTTACCCAGTCCAAAGATCAGGGCTTGATCCATCACCGTTTTTTAGCTCACTGCACCATCCCAGCTCAGAACTTGGCTATATGCAAATTAGTCTGACCCTGGCCCAGTGCATCATGGGAACAGGGAAGACCAAACTACCAAGCCAATTCTTATACTGGGAAGGAAACAAGCTACCCGGGACCGGTTTCTGGCATTTCAGCCGTCTTCGGCCAGCTTGCTTCAATCCTGATGGTGCAATGAGCTAGGGACTCACATCTGAGTATACCCTTCCACGCTTATGGTGGACAAAAATGATTCAGAAAAGGGGGTGGTGATGAACAGAGTGTCTGAATTAAGCAGACCACTCTTACCCAGTCCAAAGATCAGGGCTTGATCCATCACCGTTTTTTAGCTCACTGCACCATCCCAGCTCAGAACTTGGCTATATGCAAATTAGTCTGACCCTGGCCCAGTGCATCATGGGAACAGGGAAGACCAAACTACCAAGCCAATTCTTAAACTGGGAAGGAAAAGAGCTACCGGGGACCGGTTTCTGGCATTTCAGCCATCTTCGGGCCGGCTTACTTGAATCCTGATGGTGCAATGAGCTAGGGACTCACATCTGAGTATACCCTTCCACGCTTATGGTGGACAAAAATGATTCAGAAAAGGGGGTGGTGATGAACAGAGTGTCTGAATTAAGCAGACCACTCTTACCCAGTCCAAAGATCAGGGCTTGATCCATCACCGTTTTTTAGCTCACTGCACCATCCCAGCTCAGAACTTGGCTATATGCAAATTAGTCTGACCCCGGCCCAGTGCATCATGGGAACAGGGAAGACCAAACTACCAAGCCAATTCTTATACTGGGTAGGAAACAAGCTACCGGGGACCGGTTTCTGGCATTTCAGCCGTCTTCGGCCCGGCTTGCTTGAATCCTGATGGTGCAATGAGCTGGGGACTCACATCTGAGTATACCCTTCCACGCTTATGGTGGACAAAAATGATTCAGAAAAGGGGGTGGTGATGAACAGAGTGTCTGAATTAAGCAGACCACTCTTACCCTGTCCAAAGATCAGGGCTTGATCCATCACCGTTTTTTAGCTCACTGCACCATCCCAGCTCAGAACTTGGCTATATGCAAATTAGTCTGACCCTGGCCCAGTGCATCATGGGAACAGGGAAGACCAAACTACCAAGCCAATTCTTATACTGGGAAGGAAACAAGCTACCGGGGACCGGTTTCTGGCATTTCAGCCGTCTTCGGCCCGGCTTGCTTGAATCCTGATGGTGCAATGAGCTAGGGACTCACATCTGAGTATACCCTTCCACGCTTATGGTGCACAAAAATGATTCAGAAAAGGGGGTGGTGATGAACAGAGTGTCTGAATTAAGCAGACCACTCTTACCCAGTCCAAAGATCAGGGCTTGATTCATCACAGTTTTTTAGCTCACTGCACCATCCCAGCTCAGAACTTGGCTATATGCAAATTAGTCTGACCCTGGCCCAGTGCATCATGGGAACAGGGAAGACCAAACTACCAAGCCAATTCTTATACTGGGAAGGAAACAAGCTACTGGGGACCGGTTTCTGGCATTTCAGCCGTCTTCGGCCCGGCTTGCTTGAAACCAGATGGTGCAATGAGCTAGGGACTCACATCTGAGTATACCCTTCCACGCTTATGGTGGACAAAAATGATTCAGAAAAGGGGGTGGTGATGAACAGAGTGTCTGAATTAAGCAGACCACTCTTACCCAGTCCAAAGATCAGGGCTTGATCCATCACCGTTTTTTAGCTCACTGCACCATCCCAGCTCAGAACTTGGCTATACGCAAATTAGTCTGACCCTGGCCCAGTGCATCATGGGAACAGGGAAGACCAAACTACCAAGCCAATTCTTATACTGGGAAGGAAACAAGCTACCGGGGTCCGGTTTCTGGCATTTCAGCCGTCTTCGGCCCGGCTTGCTTGAATCCTGATGGTGCAATGAGCTGGGGACTCACATCTGAGTATACCCTTCCACGCTTATGGTGGACAAAAATGATTCAGAAAAGGGGGTGGTGATGAACAGAGTGTCTGAATTAAGCAGACCACTCTTACCCAGTCCAAAGATCAGGGCTTGATCCATCACCGTTTTTTAGCTCACTGCACCATCCCAGCTCAGAACTTGGCTATATGCAAATTAGTCTGACCCTGGCCCAGTGCATCATGGGAACAGGGAAGACCAAACTACCAAGCCAATTCTTATACTGGGAAGGAAACAAGCTACCCGGGACCGGTTTCTGGCATTTCAGCCGTCTTCGGCCAGCTTGCTTCAATCCTGATGGTGCAATGAGCTAGGGACTCACATCTGAGTATACCCTTCCACGCTTATGGTGGACAAAAATGATTCAGAAAAGGGGGTGGTGATGAACAGAGTGTCTGAATTAAGCAGACCACTCTTACCCAGTCCAAAGATCAGGGCTTGATCCATCACCGTTTTTTAGCTCACTGCACCATCCCAGCTCAGAACTTGGCTATATGCAAATTAGTCTGACCCTGGCCCAGTGCATCATGGGAACAGGGAAGACCAAACTACCAAGCCAATTCTTATACTGGGAAGGAAACAAGCTACCGGGGACCGGTTTCTGGCATTTCAGCCGTCTTCGGCCCGGCTTGCTTGAATCCTGATGGTGCAATGAGCTAGGGACTCACATCTGGGTATACCCTTCCATGCTTATGGTGGACAAAAATGATTCAGAAAAGGGGGTGGTGATGAACAGAGTGTCTGAATTAAGCAGACCACTCTTACCCAGTCCAAAGATCAGGGCTTGATCCATCACCGTTTTTTAGCTCACTGCACCATCCCATCTCAGAACTTGGCTATATGCAAATTAGTCTGACCCCGGCCCAGTGCATCATGGGAACAGGGAAGACCAAACTACCAAGCCAATTCTTATACTGGGTAGGAAACAAGCTACCGGGGACCGGTTTCTGGCATTTCAGCCGTCTTCGGCCCGGCTTGCTTGAATCCTGATGGTGCAATGAGCTGGGGACTCACATCTGAGTATACCCTTCCACGCTTATGGTGGACAAAAATGATTCAGAAAAGGGGGTGGTGATGAACAGAGTGTCTGAATTAAGCAGACCACTCTTACCCTGTCCAAAGATCAGGGCTTGATCCATCACCGTTTTTTAGCTCACTGCACCATCCCAGCTCAGAACTTGGCTATATGCAAATTAGTCTGACCCTGGCCCAGTGCATCATGGGAACAGGGAAGACCAAACTACCAAGCCAATTCTTATACTGGGAAGGAAACAAGCTACCGGGGACCGGTTTCTGGCATTTCAGCCGTCTTCGGCCCGGCTTGCTTGAATCCTGATGGTGCAATGAGCTAGGGACTCACATCTGAGTATACCCTTCCACGCTTATGGTGGACAAAAATGATTCAGAAAAGGGGGTGGTGATGAACAGAGTGTCTGAATTAAGCAGACCACTCTTACCCAGTCCAAAGATCAGGGCTTGATTCATCACAGTTTTTTAGCTCACTGCACCATCCCAGCTCAGAACTTGGCTATATGCAAATTAGTCTGACCCTGGCCCAGTGCATCATGGGAACAGGGAAGACCAAACTACCAAGCCAATTCTTATACTGGGAAGGAAACAAGCTACTGGGGACCGGTTTCTGGCATTTCAGCCGTCTTCGCCCCGGCTTGCTTGAAACCAGATGGTGCAATGAGCTAGGGACTCACATCTGAGTATACCCTTCCACGCTTATGGTGGACAAAAATGATTCAGAAAAGGGGGTGGTGATGAACAGAGTGTCTGAATTAAGCAGACCACTCTTACCCAGTCCAAAGATCAGGGCTTGATCCATCACCGTTTTTTAGCTCACTGCACCATCCCAGCTCAGAACTTGGCTATATGCAAATTAGTCTGACCCTGGCCCAGTGCATCATGGGAACAGGGAAGACCAAACTACCAAGCCAATTCTTATACTGGGAAGGAAACAAGCTACCGGGGTCCGGTTTCTGGCATTTCAGCCGTCTTCGGCCCGGCTTGCTTGAATCCTGATGGTGCAATGAGCTGGGGACTCACATCTGAGTATACCCTTCCACGCTTATGGTGGACAAAAATGATTCAGAAAAGGGGGTGGTGATGAACAGAGTGTCTGAATTAAGCAGACCACTCTTACCCAGTCCAAAGATCAGGGCTTGATCCATCACCGTTTTTTAGCTCACTGCACCATCCCAGCTCAGAACTTGGCTATATGCAAATTAGTCTGACCCTGGCCCAGTGCATCATGGGAACAGGGAAGACCAAACTACCAAGCCAATTCTTATACTGGGAAGGAAACAAGCTACCCGGGACCGGTTTCTGGCATTTCAGCCGTCTTCGGCCAGCTTGCTTCAATCCTGATGGTGCAATGAGCTAGGGACTCACATCTGAGTATACCCTTCCACGCTTATGGTGGACAAAAATGATTCAGAAAAGGGGGTGGTGATGAACAGAGTGTCTGAATTAAGCAGACCACTCTTACCCAGTCCAAAGATCAGGGCTTGATCCATCACCGTTTTTTAGCTCACTGCACCATCCCAGCTCAGAACTTGGCTATATGCAAATTAGTCTGACCCTGGCCCAGTGCATCATGGGAACAGGGAAGACCAAACTACCAAGCCAATTCTTATACTGGGAAGGAAACAAGCTACCGGGGACCGGTTTCTGGCATTTCAGCCGTCTTCGGCCCGGCTTGCTTGAATCCTGATGGTGCAATGAGCTAGGGACTCACATCTGGGTATACCCTTCCATGCTTATGGTGGACAAAAATGATTCAGAAAAGGGGGTGGTGATGAACAGAGTGTCTGAATTAAGCAGACCACTCTTACCCAGTCCAAAGATCAGGGCTTGATCCATCACCGTTTTTTAGCTCACTGCACCATCCCATCTCAGAACTTGGCTATATGCAAATTAGTCTGACCCTGGCCCAGTGCATCATGGGAAAAGGGAAGACCAAACTACCAAGCCAATTCTTATACTGGGAAGGAAACAAGCTACCGGGGACCGGTTTCTGGCATTTCAGCCGTCTTCGGCCCGGCTTGCTTGAATCCTGATGGTGCAATGAGCTAGGGACTCACATCTGAGTATACCCTTCCACGCTTATGGTGGACAAAAATGATTCAGAAAAGGGGGTGGTGATGAACAGAGTGTCTGAATTAAGCAGACTACTCTTACCCAGTCCAAAGATCAGGGCTTGATCCATCACCGTTTTTTAGCTCACTGCACCATCCCAGCTCAGAACTTGGCTATATGCAAATTAGTCTGACCCTGGCCCAGTGCATCATGGGAACAGGGAAGACCAAACTACCAAGCCAATTCTTATACTGGGAAGGAAACAAGCTACCGGGGACCGGTTTCTGGCATTTCAGCCGTCTTCGGCCCGGCTTGCTTGAATCCTGATGGTGCAATGAGCTAGGGACTCACATCTGAGTATACCCTTCCACGCTTATGGTGGACAAAAATGATTCAGAAAAGGGGGTGGTGATGAACAGAGTTTCTGAATTAAGCAGACCACTCTTACCCAGTCCAAAGATCAGGGCTTGATCCATCACAGTTTTTTAGCTCACTGCACCATCCCAGCTCAGAACTTGGCTATATGCAAATTAGTCTGACCCTGGCCCAGTGCATCATGGGAACAGGGAAGACCAAACTACCAAGCCAATTCTTATACTGGGAAGGAAACAAGCTACCGGGGCCCGGTTTCTGGCATTTCAGCCTTCTTCGGCCCAGCTTGCTTGAATCCTGATGGTGCAATGAGCTAGGGACTCACATCTGAGTATACCCTTCCACGCTTATGGTGGACAAAAATGATTCAGAAAAGGGGGTGGTGATGAACAGAGTGTCTGAATTAAGCAGACCACTCTTACCCAGTCCAAAGATCAGGGCTTGATCCATCACAGTTTTTTAGCTCACTGCACCATCCCAGCTCAGAACTTGGCTATATGCAAATTAGTCTGACCCTGGCCCAGTGCATCATGGGAACAGGGAAGACCAAACTACCAAGCCAATTCTTATACTGGGAAGGAAACAAGCTACCGGGGACCGGTTTCTGGCATTTCAGCCGTCTTCGGCCCGGCTTGCTTGAATCCTGATGGTGCAATGAGCTAGGGACTCACATCTGAGTATACCCTTCCACGCTTATGGTGGACAAAAATGATTCAGAAAAGGGGGTGGTGATGAACAGAGTGTCTGAATTAAGCAGACCACTCTTACCCAGTCCAAAGATCAGGGCTTGATCCATCACCGTTTTTTTGCTCACTGCACCATCCCAGCTCAGAACTTGGCTATATGCAAATTAGTCTGACCCTGGCCCAGTGCATCATGGGAACAGGGAAGACCAAACTACCAAGCCAATTCTTATACTGGGAAGGAAACAAGCTACTGGGGACCGGTTTCTGGCATTTCAGCCGTCTTCGGCCCGGCTTGCTTGAATCCTGATGGTGCAATGAGCTAGGGACTCACATCTGAGTATACCCTTCCACGCTTATGGTGGACAAAAATGATTCAGAAAAGGGGGTGGTGATGAACAGAGTGTCTGAATTAAGCAGACCACTCTTACCCAGTCCAAAGATCAGGGCTTGATCCATCACCGTTTTTTAGCTCACTGCACCATCCCAGCTCAGAACTTGGCTATATGCAAATTAGTCTGACCCTGGCCCAGTGCATCATGGGAACAGGGAAGCGCAAACTACCAAGCCAATTCTTAAACTGGGAAGGAAACAAGCTACCGGGGACCGGTTTCTGGCATTTCAGCCGTCTTCGGCCCGGCTTGCTTGAATCCTGATGGTGCAATGAGCTAGGGACTCACATCTGAGTATACCCTTCCACGCTTATGGTGGACAAAAATGATTCAGAAAAGGGGGTGGTGATGAACAGAGTGTCTGAATTAAGCAGACCACTCTTACCCAGTCCAAAGATCAGGGCTTGATCCATCACCGTTTTTTAGCTCACTGCACCATCCCAGCTCAGAATTTGGCTATATGCAAATTAGTCTGACCCTGGCCCAGTGCATCATGGGAACAGGGAAGACCAAACTACCAAGCCAATTCTTATACTGGGAAGGAAACAAGCTACCGGGGACCGGTTTCTGGCATTTCAGCCGTCTTCGGCCCGGCTTGCTTGAATCCTGATGGTGCAATGAGCTAGGGACTCACATCTGAGTATACCCTTCCACGCTTATGGTAGACAAAAATGATTCAGAAAAGGGGTTGGTGATGAACAGAGTGTCTGAATTAAGCAGACCACTCTTACCCAGTCCAAAGATCGGGCTTGATCCATCACCGTTTTTTAGCTCACTGCACCATCCCAGCTCAGAACTTGGCTATATGCAAATTAGTCTGACCCTGGCCCAGTGCATCATGGGAACAGGGAAGACCAAACTACCAAGCCAATTCTTATACTGGGAAGGAAACAAGCTACCGGGGACCGGTTTCTGGCATTTCAGCCGTCTTCGGCCCAGCTTGCTTGAATCCTGATGGTGCAATGAGCTAGGGACTCACATCTGAGTATACCCTTCCACGCTTATGGTGGACAAAAATGATTCATAAAAGGGGGTGGTGATGAACAGAGTGTCTGAATTAAGCAGACCACTCTTACCCAGTCCAAAGATCAGGGCTTGATCCATCACCGTTTTTTAGCTCACTGCACCATCCCAGCTCAGAACTTGGCTATATGCAAATTAGTCTGACCCTGGCCCAGTGCATCATGGGAACAGGGAAGACCAAACTACCAAGCCAATTCTTATACTGGGAAGGAAACAAGCTACCGGGGACCGGTTTCTGGCATTTCAGCCGTCTTCGGCCCGGCTTGCTTGAATCCTGATGGTGCAATGAGCTAGGGACTCACATCTGAGTATACCCTTCCACGCTTATGGTGGACAAAAATGATTCAGAAAAGGGGTTGGTGATGAACAGAGTGTCTGAATTAAGCAGACCACTCTTACCCAGTCCAAAGATCGGGCTTGATCCATCACCGTTTTTTAGCTCACTGCACCATCCCAGCTCAGAACTTGGCTATATGCAAATTAGTCTGACCCTGGCCCAGTGCATCATGGGAACAGGGAAGACCAAACTACCAAGCCAATTCTTATACTGGGAAGGAAACAAGCTACCGGGGACCGGTTTCTGGCATTTCAGCCGTCTTCGGCCCAGCTTGCTTGAATCCTGATGGTGCAATGAACTAGGGACTCACATCTGAGTATACCCTTCCACGCTTATGGTGGACAAAAATGATTCAGAAAAGGGGGTGGTGATGAACAGAGTGTCTGAATTAAGCAGACCACTCTTACCCAGTCCAAAGATCAGGGCTTGATCCATCACCGTTTTTTAGCTCACTGCACCATCCCAGCTCAGAACTTGGCTATATGCAAATTAGTCTGACCCTGGCCCAGTGCATCATGGGAACAGGGAAGACCAAACTACCAAGCCAATTCTTATACTGGGAAGGAAACAAGCTACCGGGGACCGGTTTCTGGCATTTCAGCCGTCTTCGGCCCGGCTTGCTTGAATCCTGATGGTGCAATGAGCTGGGGACTCACATCTGAGTATACCCTTCCACGCTTATGGTGGACAAAAATGATTCAGAAAAGGGGGTGGTGATGAACAGAGTGTCTGAATTAAGCAGACCACTCTTACCCTGTCCAAAGATCAGGGCTTGATCCATCACCGTTTTTTAGCTCACTGCACCATCCCAGCTCAGAACTTGGCTATATGCAAATTAGTCTGACCCTGGCCCAGTGCATCATGGGAACAGGGAAGACCAAACTACCAAGCCAATTCTTATACTGGGAAGGAAACAAGCTACCGGGGACCGGTTTCTGGCATTTCAGCCGTCTTCGGCCCGGCTTGCTTGAATCCTGATGGTGCAATGAGCTAGGGACTCACATCTGAGTATACCCTTCCACGCTTATGGTGGACAAAAATGATTCAGAAAAGGGGGTGGTGATGAACAGAGTGTCTGAATTAAGCAGACCACTCTTACCCAGTCCAAAGATCAGGGCTTGATTCATCACAGTTTTTTAGCTCACTGCACCATCCCAGCTCAGAACTTGGCTATATGCAAATTAGTCTGACCCTGGCCCAGTGCATCATGGGAACAGGGAAGACCAAACTACCAAGCCAATTCTTATACTGGGAAGGAAACAAGCTACTGGGGACCGGTTTCTGGCATTTCAGCCGTCTTCGGCCCGGCTTGCTTGAAACCAGATGGTGCAATGAGCTAGGGACTCACATCTGAGTATACCCTTCCACGCTTATGGTGGACAAAAATGATTCAGAAAAGGGGGTGGTGATGAACAGAGTGTCTGAATTAAGCAGACCACTCTTACCCAGTCCAAAGATCAGGGCTTGATCCATCACCGTTTTTTAGCTCACTGCACCATCCCAGCTCAGAACTTGGCTATATGCAAATTAGTCTGACCCTGGCCCAGTGCATCATGGGAACAGGGAAGACCAAACTACCAAGCCAATTCTTATACTGGGAAGGAAACAAGCTACCGGGGTCCGGTTTCTGGCATTTCAGCCGTCTTCGGCCCGGCTTGCTTGAATCCTGATGGTGCAATGAGCTGGGGACTCACATCTGAGTATACCCTTCCACGCTTATGGTGGACAAAAATGATTCAGAAAAGGGGGTGGTGATGAACAGAGTGTCTGAATTAAGCAGACCACTCTTACCCAGTCCAAAGATCAGGGCTTGATCCATCACCGTTTTTTAGCTCACTGCACCATCCCAGCTCAGAACTTGGCTATATGCAAATTAGTCTGACCCTGGCCCAGTGCATCATGGGAACAGGGAAGACCAAACTACCAAGCCAATTCTTATACTGGGAAGGAAACAAGCTACCCGGGACCGGTTTCTGGCATTTCAGCCGTCTTCGGCCAGCTTGCTTCAATCCTGATGGTGCAATGAGCTAGGGACTCACATCTGAGTATACCCTTCCACGCTTATGGTGGACAAAAATGATTCAGAAAAGGGGGTGGTGATGAACAGAGTGTCTGAATTAAGCAGACCACTCTTACCCAGTCCAAAGATCAGGGCTTGATCCATCACCGTTTTTTAGCTCACTGCACCATCCCAGCTCAGAACTTGGCTATATGCAAATTAGTCTGACCCTGGCCCAGTGCATCATGGGAACAGGGAAGACCAAACTACCAAGCCAATTCTTATACTGGGAAGGAAACAAGCTACCGGGGACCGGTTTCTGGCATTTCAGCCGTCTTCGGCCCGGCTTGCTTGAATCCTGATGGTGCAATGAGCTAGGGACTCACATCTGGGTATACCCTTCCATGCTTATGGTGGACAAAAATGATTCAGAAAAGGGGGTGGTGATGAACAGAGTGTCTGAATTAAGCAGACCACTCTTACCCAGTCCAAAGATCAGGGCTTGATCCATCACCGTTTTTTAGCTCACTGCACCATCCCATCTCAGAACTTGGCTATATGCAAATTAGTCTGACCCCGGCCCAGTGCATCATGGGAACAGGGAAGACCAAACTACCAAGCCAATTCTTATACTGGGTAGGAAACAAGCTACCGGGGACCGGTTTCTGGCATTTCAGCCGTCTTCGGCCCGGCTTGCTTGAATCCTGATGGTGCAATGAGCTGGGGACTCACATCTGAGTATACCCTTCCACGCTTATGGTGGACAAAAATGATTCAGAAAAGGGGGTGGTGATGAACAGAGTGTCTGAATTAAGCAGACCACTCTTACCCTGTCCAAAGATCAGGGCTTGATCCATCACCGTTTTTTAGCTCACTGCACCATCCCAGCTCAGAACTTGGCTATATGCAAATTAGTCTGACCCTGGCCCAGTGCATCATGGGAACAGGGAAGACCAAACTACCAAGCCAATTCTTATACTGGGAAGGAAACAAGCTACCGGGGACCGGTTTCTGGCATTTCAGCCGTCTTCGGCCCGGCTTGCTTGAATCCTGATGGTGCAATGAGCTAGGGACTCACATCTGAGTATACCCTTCCACGCTTATGGTGGACAAAAATGATTCAGAAAAGGGGGTGGTGATGAACAGAGTGTCTGAATTAAGCAGACCACTCTTACCCAGTCCAAAGATCAGGGCTTGATTCATCACAGTTTTTTAGCTCACTGCACCATCCCAGCTCAGAACTTGGCTATATGCAAATTAGTCTGACCCTGGCCCAGTGCATCATGGGAACAGGGAAGACCAAACTACCAAGCCAATTCTTATACTGGGAAGGAAACAAGCTACTGGGGACCGGTTTCTGGCATTTCAGCCGTCTTCGCCCCGGCTTGCTTGAAACCAGATGGTGCAATGAGCTAGGGACTCACATCTGAGTATACCCTTCCACGCTTATGGTGGACAAAAATGATTCAGAAAAGGGGGTGGTGATGAACAGAGTGTCTGAATTAAGCAGACCACTCTTACCCAGTCCAAAGATCAGGGCTTGATCCATCACCGTTTTTTAGCTCACTGCACCATCCCAGCTCAGAACTTGGCTATATGCAAATTAGTCTGACCCTGGCCCAGTGCATCATGGGAACAGGGAAGACCAAACTACCAAGCCAATTCTTATACTGGGAAGGAAACAAGCTACCGGGGTCCGGTTTCTGGCATTTCAGCCGTCTTCGGCCCGGCTTGCTTGAATCCTGATGGTGCAATGAGCTGGGGACTCACATCTGAGTATACCCTTCCACGCTTATGGTGGACAAAAATGATTCAGAAAAGGGGGTGGTGATGAACAGAGTGTCTGAATTAAGCAGACCACTCTTACCCAGTCCAAAGATCAGGGCTTGATCCATCACCGTTTTTTAGCTCACTGCACCATCCCAGCTCAGAACTTGGCTATATGCAAATTAGTCTGACCCTGGCCCAGTGCATCATGGGAACAGGGAAGACCAAACTACCAAGCCAATTCTTATACTGGGAAGGAAACAAGCTACCCGGGACCGGTTTCTGGCATTTCAGCCGTCTTCGGCCAGCTTGCTTCAATCCTGATGGTGCAATGAGCTAGGGACTCACATCTGAGTATACCCTTCCACGCTTATGGTGGACAAAAATGATTCAGAAAAGGGGGTGGTGATGAACAGAGTGTCTGAATTAAGCAGACCACTCTTACCCAGTCCAAAGATCAGGGCTTGATCCATCACCGTTTTTTAGCTCACTGCACCATCCCAGCTCAGAACTTGGCTATATGCAAATTAGTCTGACCCTGGCCCAGTGCATCATGGGAACAGGGAAGACCAAACTACCAAGCCAATTCTTATACTGGGAAGGAAACAAGCTACCGGGGACCGGTTTCTGGCATTTCAGCCGTCTTCGGCCCGGCTTGCTTGAATCCTGATGGTGCAATGAGCTAGGGACTCACATCTGGGTATACCCTTCCATGCTTATGGTGGACAAAAATGATTCAGAAAAGGGGGTGGTGATGAACAGAGTGTCTGAATTAAGCAGACCACTCTTACCCAGTCCAAAGATCAGGGCTTGATCCATCACCGTTTTTTAGCTCACTGCACCATCCCATCTCAGAACTTGGCTATATGCAAATTAGTCTGACCCTGGCCCAGTGCATCATGGGAAAAGGGAAGACCAAACTACCAAGCCAATTCTTATACTGGGAAGGAAACAAGCTACCGGGGACCGGTTTCTGGCATTTCAGCCGTCTTCGGCCCGGCTTGCTTGAATCCTGATGGTGCAATGAGCTAGGGACTCACATCTGAGTATACCCTTCCACGCTTATGGTGGACAAAAATGATTCAGAAAAGGGGGTGGTGATGAACAGAGTGTCTGAATTAAGCAGACTACTCTTACCCAGTCCAAAGATCAGGGCTTGATCCATCACCGTTTTTTAGCTCACTGCACCATCCCAGCTCAGAACTTGGCTATATGCAAATTAGTCTGACCCTGGCCCAGTGCATCATGGGAACAGGGAAGACCAAACTACCAAGCCAATTCTTATACTGGGAAGGAAACAAGCTACCGGGGACCGGTTTCTGGCATTTCAGCCGTCTTCGGCCCGGCTTGCTTGAATCCTGATGGTGCAATGAGCTAGGGACTCACATCTGAGTATACCCTTCCACGCTTATGGTGGACAAAAATGATTCAGAAAAGGGGGTGGTGATGAACAGAGTTTCTGAATTAAGCAGACCACTCTTACCCAGTCCAAAGATCAGGGCTTGATCCATCACAGTTTTTTAGCTCACTGCACCATCCCAGCTCAGAACTTGGCTATATGCAAATTAGTCTGACCCTGGCCCAGTGCATCATGGGAACAGGGAAGACCAAACTACCAAGCCAATTCTTATACTGGGAAGGAAACAAGCTACCGGGGCCCGGTTTCTGGCATTTCAGCCTTCTTCGGCCCAGCTTGCTTGAATCCTGATGGTGCAATGAGCTAGGGACTCACATCTGAGTATACCCTTCCACGCTTATGGTGGACAAAAATGATTCAGAAAAGGGGGTGGTGATGAACAGAGTGTCTGAATTAAGCAGACCACTCTTACCCAGTCCAAAGATCAGGGCTTGATCCATCACAGTTTTTTAGCTCACTGCACCATCCCAGCTCAGAACTTGGCTATATGCAAATTAGTCTGACCCTGGCCCAGTGCATCATGGGAACAGGGAAGACCAAACTACCAAGCCAATTCTTATACTGGGAAGGAAACAAGCTACCGGGGACCGGTTTCTGGCATTTCAGCCGTCTTCGGCCCGGCTTGCTTGAATCCTGATGGTGCAATGAGCTAGGGACTCACATCTGAGTATACCCTTCCACGCTTATGGTGGACAAAAATGATTCAGAAAAGGGGGTGGTGATGAACAGAGTGTCTGAATTAAGCAGACCACTCTTACCCAGTCCAAAGATCAGGGCTTGATCCATCACCGTTTTTTTGCTCACTGCACCATCCCAGCTCAGAACTTGGCTATATGCAAATTAGTCTGACCCTGGCCCAGTGCATCATGGGAACAGGGAAGACCAAACTACCAAGCCAATTCTTATACTGGGAAGGAAACAAGCTACTGGGGACCGGTTTCTGGCATTTCAGCCGTCTTCGGCCCGGCTTGCTTGAATCCTGATGGTGCAATGAGCTAGGGACTCACATCTGAGTATACCCTTCCACGCTTATGGTGGACAAAAATGATTCAGAAAAGGGGGTGGTGATGAACAGAGTGTCTGAATTAAGCAGACCACTCTTACCCAGTCCAAAGATCAGGGCTTGATCCATCACCGTTTTTTAGCTCACTGCACCATCCCAGCTCAGAACTTGGCTATATGCAAATTAGTCTGACCCTGGCCCAGTGCATCATGGGAACAGGGAAGCGCAAACTACCAAGCCAATTCTTAAACTGGGAAGGAAACAAGCTACCGGGGACCGGTTTCTGGCATTTCAGCCGTCTTCGGCCCGGCTTGCTTGAATCCTGATGGTGCAATGAGCTAGGGACTCACATCTGAGTATACCCTTCCACGCTTATGGTGGACAAAAATGATTCAGAAAAGGGGGTGGTGATGAACAGAGTGTCTGAATTAAGCAGACCACTCTTACCCAGTCCAAAGATCAGGGCTTGATCCATCACCGTTTTTTAGCTCACTGCACCATCCCAGCTCAGAATTTGGCTATATGCAAATTAGTCTGACCCTGGCCCAGTGCATCATGGGAACAGGGAAGACCAAACTACCAAGCCAATTCTTATACTGGGAAGGAAACAAGCTACCGGGGACCGGTTTCTGGCATTTCAGCCGTCTTCGGCCCGGCTTGCTTGAATCCTGATGGTGCAATGAGCTAGGGACTCACATCTGAGTATACCCTTCCACGCTTATGGTAGACAAAAATGATTCAGAAAAGGGGTTGGTGATGAACAGAGTGTCTGAATTAAGCAGACCACTCTTACCCAGTCCAAAGATCGGGCTTGATCCATCACCGTTTTTTAGCTCACTGCACCATCCCAGCTCAGAACTTGGCTATATGCAAATTAGTCTGACCCTGGCCCAGTGCATCATGGGAACAGGGAAGACCAAACTACCAAGCCAATTCTTATACTGGGAAGGAAACAAGCTACCGGGGACCGGTTTCTGGCATTTCAGCCGTCTTCGGCCCAGCTTGCTTGAATCCTGATGGTGCAATGAGCTAGGGACTCACATCTGAGTATACCCTTCCACGCTTATGGTGGACAAAAATGATTCATAAAAGGGGGTGGTGATGAACAGAGTGTCTGAATTAAGCAGACCACTCTTACCCAGTCCAAAGATCAGGGCTTGATCCATCACCGTTTTTTAGCTCACTGCACCATCCCAGCTCAGAACTTGGCTATATGCAAATTAGTCTGACCCTGGCCCAGTGCATCATGGGAACAGGGAAGACCAAACTACCAAGCCAATTCTTATACTGGGAAGGAAACAAGCTACCGGGGACCGGTTTCTGGCATTTCAGCCGTCTTCGGCCCGGCTTGCTTGAATCCTGATGGTGCAATGAGCTAGGGACTCACATCTGAGTATACCCTTCCACGCTTATGGTGGACAAAAATGATTCAGAAAAGGGGTTGGTGATGAACAGAGTGTCTGAATTAAGCAGACCACTCTTACCCAGTCCAAAGATCGGGCTTGATCCATCACCGTTTTTTAGCTCACTGCACCATCCCAGCTCAGAACTTGGCTATATGCAAATTAGTCTGACCCTGGCCCAGTGCATCATGGGAACAGGGAAGACCAAACTACCAAGCCAATTCTTATACTGGGAAGGAAACAAGCTACCGGGGACCGGTTTCTGGCATTTCAGCCGTCTTCGGCCCAGCTTGCTTGAATCCTGATGGTGCAATGAACTAGGGACTCACATCTGAGTATACCCTTCCACGCTTATGGTGGACAAAAATGATTCAGAAAAGGGGGTGGTGATGAACAGAGTGTCTGAATTAAGCAGACCACTCTTACCCAGTCCAAAGGTCAGGGCTTGATCCATCACCGTTTTTTAGCTCACTGCACCATCCCAGCTCAGAACTTGGCTATATGCAAATTAGTCTGACCCTGGCCCAGTGCATCATGGGAACAGGGAAGACCAAACTACCAAGCCAAATCTTATACTGGGAAGGAAACAAGCTACCGGGGACCGGTTTCTGGCATTTCAGCCGTCTTCGGCCCGGCTTGCTTGAATCCTGATGGTGCAATGAGCTAGGGACTCACATCTGAGTATACCCTTCCACGCTTATGGTGGACAAAAATGATTCAGAAAAGGGGGTGGTGATGAACAGAGTGTCTGAATTAAGCAGACCACTCTTACCCAGTCCAAAGATCAGGGCTTGATCCATCACCGTTTTTTAGCTCACTGCACCATCCCAGCTCAGAACTTGGCTATATGCAAATTAGTCTGACCCTGGCCCAGTGCATCATGGGAACAGGGAAGACCAAACTACCAAGCCAATTCTTATACTGGGAAGGAAACAAGCTACCGGGGACCGGTTTCTGGCATTTCAGCCGTCTTCGGCCCGGCTTGCTTGAATCCTGATGGTGCAATGAGCTAGGGACTCACATCTGAGTATACCCTTCCACGCTTATGGTGGACAAAAATGATTCAGAAAAGGGGGTGGTGATGAACAGAGTGTCTGAATTAAGCAGACCACTCTTACCCAGTCCAAAGATCAGGGCTTGATCCATCACCGTTTTTTAGCTCACTGCACCATCCCAGCTCAGAACTTGGCTATATGCAAATTAGTCTGACCCTGGCCAGTGCATCATGGGAACAGGGAAGACCAAACTACCAAGCCAATTCTTATACTGGGAAGGAAACAAGCTACCGAGGACCGGTTGCTGGCATTTCAGCCGTCTTCCGCCCGGCTTGCTTGAATCCTGATGGTGCAATGAGCTAGGGACTCACATCTGAGTATACCCTTCCACGCTTATGGTGGACAAAAATGATTCAGAAAAGGGGGTGGTGATGAACAGAGTGTCTGAATTAAGCAGACCACTCTTACCCAGTCCAAAGATCAGGGCTTGATCCATCACCGTTTTTTAGCTCACTGCACCATCCCAGCTCAGAACTTGGCTATATGCAAATTAGTCTGACCCTGGCCCAGTGCATCATGGGAACAGGGAAGACCAAACTACCAAGCCAATTCTTATACTGGGAAGGAAACAAGCTACCGGGGACCGGTTTCTGGCATTTCAGCCGTCTTCGGCCCGGCTTGCTTGAATCCTGATGGTGCAATGAGCTAGGGACTCACATCTGAGTATACCCTTCCACGCTTATGGTGGACAAAAATGATTCAGAAAAGGGGGTGGTGATGAACAGAGTGTCTGAATTAAGCAGACCACTCTTACCCAGTCCAAAGATCAGGGCTTGATCCATCACCGTTTTTTAGCTCACTGCACCATCCCAGCTCAGAACTTGGCTATATGCAAATTAGTCTGACCCTGGCCCAGTGCATCATGGGAACAGGGAAGACCAAACTACCAAGCCAATTCTTATACTGGGAAGGAAGCAAGCTACCGGGGACCGGTTTCTGGCATTTCAGCCTTCTTCGGCCCGGCTTGCTTGAATCCTGATGGTGCAATGAGCTAGGGACTCACATCTTAGTATACCCTTCCACGCTTATGGTGGACAAAAATGATTCAGAAAAGGGGGTGGTGATGAACAGAGTGTCTGAATTAAGCAGACCACTCTTACCCAGTCCAAAGATCAGGGCTTGATCCATCACAGTTTTTTAGCTCACTGCACCATCCCAGCTCAGAACTTGGCTATATGCAAATTAGTCTGACCCTGGCCCTGTGCATCATGGGAACAGGGAAGACCAAACTACCAAGCCAATTCTTATACTGGGAAGGAAACAAGCTACCGGGGACCGGTTTCTGGCATTTCAGCCGTCTTCGGCCCGGCTTGCTTGAATCCTGATGGTGCAATGAGCTAGGGACTCACATCTGAGTATACCCTTCCACGCTTATGGTGGACAAAAATGATTCAGAAAAGGGGGTGGTGATGAACAGAGTGTCTGAATTAAGCAGACCACTCTTACCCAGTCCAAAGATCAGGGCTTGATCCATCACCGTTTTTTAGCTCACTGCACCATCCCAGCTCAGAACTTGGCTATATGCAAATTAGTCTGACCCTGGCCCAGTGCATCATGGGAACAGGGAAGACCAAACTACCAAGCCAATTCTTATACTGGGTAGGAAACAAGCTACCGGGGACCGGTTTCTGGCATTTCAGCCGTCTTCGGCCCGGCTTGCTTGAATCCTGATGGTGCAATGAGCTGGGGACTCACATCTGAGTATACCCTTCCACGCTTATGGTGGACAAAAATGATTCAGAAAAGGGGGTGGTGATGAACAGAGTGTCTGAATTAAGCAGACCACTCTTACCCAGTCCAAAGATCAGGGCTTGATCCATCACCGTTTTTTAGCTCACTGCACCATCCCAGCTCAGAACTTGGCTATATGCAAATTAGTCTGACCCTGGCCCAGTGCATCATGGGAACAGGGAAGACCAAACTACCAAGCCAATTCTTATACTGGGAAGGAAACAAGCTACCGGGGACCGGTTTCTGGCATTTCAGCCGTCTTCGGCCCGGCTTGCTTGAATCATGATGGTGCAATGAGCTAGGGACTCACATCTGAGTATACCCTTCCACGCTTATGGTGGACAAAAATGATTCAGAAAAGGGGGTGGTGATGAACAGAGTGTCTGAATTAAGCAGACCACTCTTACCCAGTCCAAAGATAAGGGCTTGATCCATCACCGTTTTTTAGCTCACTGCACCATCCCAGCTCAGAACTTGGCTATATGCAAATTAGTCTGACCCTGGCCCAGTGCATCATGGGAACAGGGAAGACCAAACTACCAAGCCAATTCTTATACTGGGAAGGAAACAAGCTACCGGGGACCGGTTTCTGGCATTTCAGCCGTCTTCGGCCCGGCTTGCTTGAATGCTGATGGTGCAATGAGCTAGGGACTCACATCTGAGTATACCCTTCCACGCTTATGGTGGACAAAAATGATTCAGAAAAGGGGGTGGTGATGAACAGAGTGTCTGAATTAAGCAGACCACTCTTACCCAGTCCAAAGATCAGGGCTTGATCCATCACCGTTTTTTAGCTCACTGCACCATCCCAGCTCAGAACTTGGCTATATGCAAATTAGTCTGACCCTGGCCCTGTGCATCATGGGAACAGGGAAGACCAAACTACCAAGCCAATTCTTATACTGGGAAGGAAACAAGCTACCGGGGACCGGTTTCTGGCATTTCAGCCGTCTTCGGCCCGGCTTGCTTGAATCCTGATGGTGCAATGAGCTAGGGACTCACATCTGAGTATACCCTTCCACGCTTATGGTGGACAAAAATGATTCAGAAAAGGGGGTGGTGATGAACAGAGTGTCTGAATTAAGCAGACCACTCTTACCCAGTCCAAAGATCAGGGCTTGATCCATCACCGTTTTTTAGCTCACTGCACCATCCCAGCTCAGAACTTGGCTATATGCAAATTAGTCTGACCCTGGCCCAGTGCATCATGGGAACAGGGAAGACCAAACTACCAAGCCAATTCTTATACTGGGAAGGAAACAAGCTACCGGGGACCGGTTTCTGGCATTTCAGCCGTCTTCGGCCCGGCTTGCTTGAATCCTGATGGTGCAATGAGCTAGGGACTCTCATCGGAGTATACCCTTCCACGCTTATGGTGGACAAAAATGATTCAGAAAAGGGGGTGGTGATGAACATAGTGTCTGAATTAAGCAGACCACTCTTACCCTGTCCAAAGATCAGGGCTTGATCCATCACCGTTTTTTAGCTCACTGCACCATCCAAGCTCA
Organism: Lissotriton vulgaris; assembly: GCF_964263255.1. NCBI lineage: Eukaryota > Metazoa > Chordata > Amphibia > Caudata > Salamandridae > Lissotriton > Lissotriton vulgaris. The sequence continues at coordinate 107,629 of NW_028242838.1, forward strand.
GAACTTGGCTATATGCAAATTAGTCTGACCCTGGCCCAGTGCATCATGGGAACAGGGAAGACCAAACTACCAAGCCAATTCTTATACTGGGAAGGAAACAAGCTACCGGGGACCCATTTCTGGCATTTCAGCCGTCTTCGGCCCGGCTTGCTTGAATCCTGATGGTGCAATGAGCTAGGGACTCACATCTGAGTATACCCTTCCACACTTATGGTGGACAAAAATGATTCAGAAAAGGGGGTGGTGATGAACAGAGTGTCTGAATTAAGCAGACCACTCTTACCCAGTCCAAAGATCAGGGCTTGATTCATCACTGTTTTTTAGCTCACTGCACCATCCCAGCTCAGAACTTGGCTATATGCAAATTAGTCTGACCCTGGCCCAGTGCATCATGGGAACAGGGAAGACCAAACTACCAAGCCAATTCTTATACTGGGAAGGAAACAAGCTACTGGGGACCGGTTTCTGGCATTTCAGCCGTCTTCGGCCCGGCTTGCTTGAAACCAGATGGTGCAATGAGCTAGGGACTCACATCTGAGTATACCCTTCCACGCTTATGGTGGACAAAAATGATTCAGAAAAGGGGGTGGTGATGAACAGAGTGTCTGAATTAAGCAGACCACTCTTACCCAGTCGAAAGATCAGGGCTTGATCCATCACCGTTTTTTAGCTCACTGCACCATCCCAGCTCAGAACTTGGCTATATGCAAATTAGTCTGACCCTGGCCCAGTGCATCATGGGAACAGGGAAGACCAAACTACCAAGCCAATTCTTATACTGGGAAGGAAACAAGCTACTGGGGTCCGGTTTCTGGCATTTCAGCCGTCTTCGGCCCGGCTTGCTTGAATCCTGATGGTGCAATGAGCTGGGGACTCACATCTGAGTATACCCTTCCACGCTTATGGTGGACAAAAATGATTCAGAAAAGGGGGTGGTGATGAACAGAGTGTCTGAATTAAGCAGACCACTCTTACCCAGTCCAAAGATCAGGGCTTGATCCATTACCGTTTTTTAGCTCACTGCACCATCCCAGCTCAGAACTTGGCTATATGCAAATTAGTCTGACCCTGGCCCAGTGCATCATGGGAACAGGGAAGACCAAACTACCAAGCCAATTCTTATACTGGGAAGGAAACAAGCTACCGGGGACCGGTTTCTGGCATTTCAGCCGTCTTCGGCCAGCTTGCTTCAATCCTGATGGTGCAATGAGCTAGGGACTCACATCTGAGTATACCCTTCCACGCTTATGGTGGACAAAAATGATTCAGAAAAGGGGGTGGTGATGAACAGAGTGTCTGAATTAAGCAGACCACTCTTACCCAGTCCAAAGATCAGGGCTTGATCCATCACCGTTTTTTAGCTCACTGCACCATCCCAGCTCAGAACTTGGCTATATGCAAATTAGTCTGACCCTGGCCCAGTGCATCATGGGAACAGGGAAGACCAAACTACCAAGCCAATTCTTATACTGGGAAGGAAACAAGCTACCGGGGACCGGTTTCTGGCATTTCAGCCGTCTTCGGCCCGGCTTGCTTGAATCCTGATGGTGCAATGAGCTAGGGACTCACATCTGGGTATACCCTTCCACGCTTATGGTGGACAAAAATGATTCAGAAAAGGGGGTGGTGATGAACAGAGTGTCTGAATTAAGCAGACCACTCTTACCCAGTCCAAAGATCAGGGCTTGATCCATCACCGTTTTTTAGCTCACTGCACCATCCCATCTCAGAACTTGGCTATATGCAAATTAGTCTGACCCTGGCCAATTGCATCATGGGAACAGGGAAGACCAAACTACCAAGCCAATTCTTATACTGGGAAGGAAACAAGCTACCGGGGACCGGTTTCTGGCATTTCAGCCGTCTTCGGCCCGGCTTGCTTGAATCCTGATGGTGCAATGAGCTAGGGACTCACATCTGAGTATACCCTTCCACGCTTATGGTGGACAAAAATGATTCAGAAAAGGGGGTGGTGATGAACAGAGTGTCTGAATTAAGCAGACTACTCTTACCCAGTCCAAAGATCAGGGCTTGATCCATCACCGTTTTTTAGCTCACTGCACCATCCCAGCTCAGAACTTGGCTATATGCAAATTAGTCTGACCCTGGCCCAGTGCATCATGGGAACAGGGAAGACCAAACTACCAAGCCAATTCTTATACTGGGAAGGAAACAAGCTACCGGGGACCGGTTTCTGGCATTTCAGCCGTCTTCGGCCCGGCTTGCTTGAATCCTGATGGTGCAATGAGCTAGGGAATCACATCTGAGTATACCCTTCCACGCTTATGGTGGACAAAAATGATTCAGAAAAGGGGGTGGTGATGAACAGAGTGTCTGAATTAAGCAGACCACTCTTACCCAGTCCAAAGATCAGGGCTTGATCCATCACCGTTTTTTAGCTCACTGCACCATCCCAGCTCAGAACTTGGCTATATGCAAATTAGTCTGACCCTGGCCCAGTGCATCATGGGGACAGGGAAGACCAAACTACCAAGCCAATTCTTATACTGGGAAGGAAACAAGCTACCGGGGACCGGTTTCTGGCATTTCAGCCGTCTTCGGCCCGGCTTGCTTGAATCCTGATGGTGCAATGAGCTAGGGACTCACATCTGAGTATACCCTTCCACGCTTATGGTGGACAAAAATGATTCAGAAAAAGGGGGTGGTGATGAACAGAGTGTCTGAATTAAGCAGACCACTCTTACCCAGTCCAAAGATCAGGGCTTGATCCATCACCGTTTTTTAGCTCACTGCACCATCCCAGCTCAGAACTTGGCTATATGCAAATTAGTCTGACCCTGGCCCAGTGCATCATGGGAACAGGGAAGACCAAACTACCAAGCCAATTCTTATACTGGGAAGGAAACAAGCTACCGGGGACCGGTTTCTGGCATTTCAGCCTTCTTCGGCCCGGCTTGCTTGAATCCTGATGGTGCAATGAGCTAGGGACTCACATCTGAGTATACCTTCCACGCTTATGGTGGACAAAAATGATTCAGAAAAGGGGGTGGTGATGAACAGAGTGTCTGAATTAAGCAGACCACTCTTACCCAGTCCAAAGATCAGGGCTTGATCCATCACAGTTTTTTAGCTCACTGCACCATCCCAGCTCAGAACTTGGCTATATGCAAATTAGTCTGACCCTGGCCCAGTGCATCATGGGAACAGGGAAGACCAAACTACCAAGCCAATTCTTATACTGGGAAGGAAACAAGCTACCGGGGACCGGTTTCTGGCATTTCAGCCGTCTTCGGCCCGGCTTGCTTGAATCCTGATGGTGCAATGAGCTAGGGACTCACATATGAGTATACCCTTCCACGCTTATGGTGGACAAAAATGATTCAGAAAAGGGGGTGGTGATGAACAGAGTGTCTGAATTAAGCAGACCACTCTTACCCAGTCCAAAGATCAGGGCTTGATCCATCACCGTTTTTTTGCTCACTGCACCATCCCAGCTCAGAACTTGGCTATATGCAAATTAGTCTGACCCTGGCCCAGTGCATCATGGGAACAGGGAAGACCAAACTACCAAGCCAATTCTTATACTGGGAAGGAAACAAGCTACCGGGGACCGGTTTCTGGCATTTCAGCCGTCTTCGGCCTGGCTTGCTTGAATCCTGATGGTGCAATGAGCTAGGGACTCACATCTGAGTATACCCTTCCACGCTTATGGTGGACAAAAATGATTCAGAAAAGGGGGTGGTGATGAACAGAGTGTCTGAATTAAGCAGACCACTCTTACCCAGTCCAAAGATCAGGGCTTGATCCATCACCGTTTTTAAGCTCACTGCACCATCCCAGCTCAGAACTTGGCTAAATGCAAATTAGTCTGACCCTGGCCCAGTGCATCATGGGAACAGGGAAGACCAAACTACCAAGCCAATTCTTATACTGGGAAGGAAACAAGCTACCGGGGACCGGTTTCTGGCATTTCAGCCGTCTTCGGCCCGGCTTGCTTGAATCCTGATGGTGCAATGAGCTAGGGACTCACATCTGAGTATACCCTTCCACGCTTATGGTGGACAAAAATGATTCAGAAAAGGGGGTGGTGATGAACAGAGTGTCTGAATTAAGCAGACCACTCTTACCCAGTCCAAAGATCAGGGCTTGATCCATCACCGTTTTTTAGCTCACTGCACCATCCCAGCTCAGAACTTGGCTATATGCAAATTAGTCTGACCATGGCCCAGTGCATCATGGGAACAGGGAAGACCAAACTACCAAGCCAATTCTTATACTGGGAAGGAAACAAGCTACCGGGGACCGGTTTCTGGCATTTCAGCCGTCTTCGGCCCGGCTTGCTTGAATCCTGATGGTGCAATGAGCTAGGGACTCACATCTGAGTATACCCTTCCACGCTTATGGTGGACAAAAATGATTCAGAAAAGGGGGTGGTGGTGAACAGAGTGTCTGAATTAAGCAGACCACTCTTACCCAGTCCAAAGATCAGGGCTTGATCCATCACCGTTTTTTAGCTCACTACACCATCCCAGCTCAGAACTTGGCTATATGCAAATTAGTCTGACCCTGGCCCAGTGCATCATGGGAACAGGGAAGACCAAACTACCAAGCCAATTCTTATACTGGGAAGGAAACAAGCTACCGGGGACCGGTTTCTGGCATTTCAGCCGTCTTCGGCCCGGCTTGCTTGAATCCTGATGGTGCAATGAGCTAGGGACTCACATCTGAGTATACCCTTCCACGCTTATGGTGGACAAAAATGATTCAGAAAAGGGGGTGGTGATGAACAGAGTGTCTGAATTAAGCAGACCACTCTTACCCAGTCCAAAGATCAGGGCTTGATCCATCACCGTTTTTTAGCTCACTGCACTATCCCAGCTCAGAACTTGGCTATATGCAAATTAGTCTGACCCTGGCCCAGTGCATCATGGGAACAGGGAAGCGCAAACTACCAAGCCAATTCTTAAACTGGGAAGGAAACAAGCTACCGGGGACCGGTTTCTGGCATTTCAGCCGTCTTCGGCCCGGCTTGCTTGAATCCTGATGGTGCAATGAGCTAGGGACTCACATCTGAGTATACCCTTCCACGCTTATGGTGGACAAAAATGATTCAGAAAAGGGGGTGGTGATGAACAGAGTGTCTGAATTAAGCAGACCACTCTTACCCAGTCCAAAGATCAGGGCTTGATCCATCACAGTTTTTTAGCTCACTGCACCATCCCAGCTCAGAATTTGGCTATATGCAAATTAGTCTGACCCTGGCCCAGTGCATCATGGGAACAGGGAAGACCAAACTACCAAGCCAATTCTTATACTGGGAAGGAAACAAGCTACCGGGGACCGGTTTCTGGCATTTCAGCCGTCTTCGGCCCGGCTTGCTTGAATCCTGATGGTGCAATGAGCTAGGGACTCACATCTGAGTATACCCTTCCACGCTTATGGTGGACAAAAATGATTCAGAAAAGGGGGTGGTGATGAACAGAGTGTCTGAATTAAGCAGACTACTCTTACCCAGTCCAAAGATCAGGGCTTGATCCATCACCGTTTTTTAGCTCACTGCACCATCCCAGCTCAGAACTTGGCTATATGCAAATTAGTCTGACCCTGGCCCAGTGCATCATGGGAACAGGGAAGACCAAACTACCAAGCCAATTCTTATACTGGGAAGGAAACAAGCTACCGGGGACCGGTTTCTGGCATTTCAGCCGTCTTCGGCCCGGCTTGCTTGAATCCTGATGGTGCAATGAGCTAGGGACTCACATCTGAGTATACCCTTCCACGCTAATGGTGGACAAAAATGATTCAGAAAAGGGGGTGGTGATGAACAGAGTGTCTAAATTAAGCAGACCACTCTTACCCAGTCCAAAGATCAGGGCTTGATCCATCACCGTTTTTTAGCTCACTGCACCATCCCAGCTCAGAACTTGGCTATATGCAAATTAGTCTGACCCTGGCCCAGTGCATCATGGGGACAGGGAAGACCAAACTACCAAGCCAATTCTTATACTGGGAAGGAAACAAGCTACCGGGGACCGGTTTCTGGCATTTCAGCCGTCTTCGGCCCGGCTTGCTTGAATCCTGATGGTGCAATGAGCTAGGGACTCACATCTGAGTATACCCTTCCACGCTTATGGTGGACAAAAATGATTCAGAAAAAGGGGGTGGTGATGAACAGAGTGTCTGAATTAAGCAGACCACTCTTACCCAGTCCAAAGATCAGGGCTTGATCCATCACCGTTTTTTAGCTCACTGCACCATCCCAGCTCAGAACTTGGCTATATGCAAATTAGTCTGACCCTGGCCCAGTGCATCATGGGAACAGGGAAGACCAAACTACCAAGCCAATTCTTATACTGGGAAGGAAACAAGCTACCGGGGACCGGTTTCTGGCATTTCAGCCTTCTTCGGCCCGGCTTGCTTGAATCCTGATGGTGCAATGAGCTAGGGACTCACATCTGAGTATACCCTTCCACGCTTATGGTGGACAAAAATGATTCAGAAAGGGGGTGGTGATGAACAGAGTGTCTGAATTAAGCAGACTACTCTTACCCAGTCCAAAGATCAGGGCTTGATCCATCACAGTTTTTTAGCTCACTGCACCATCCCAGCTCGGAACTTGGCTATATGCAAATTAGTCTGACCCTGGCCCAGTGCATCATGGGAACAGGGAAGACCAAACTACCAAGCCAATTCTTATACTGGGAAGGAAACAAGCTACCGGGGACCGGTTTCTGGCATTTCAGCCGTCTTCGGCCCGGCTTGCTTGAATCCTGATGGTGCAATGAGCTAGGGACTCACATCTGAGTATACCCTTCCACGCTTATGGTGGACAAAAATGATTCAGAAAAGGGGGTGGTGATGAACAGAGTGTCTGAATTAAGCAGACCACTCTTACCCAGTCCAAAGATCAGGGCTTGATCCATCACCGTTTTTTAGCTCACTGCACCATCCCAGCTCAGAACTTGGCTATATGCAAATTAGTCTGACCCTGGCCCAGTGCATCATGGGAACAGGGAAGACCAAACTACCAAGCCAATTCTTATACTGGGAAGGAAACAAGCTACCGGGGACCGGTTTCTGGCATTTCAGCCGTCTTCGGCCTGGCTTGCTTGAATCCTAATGGTGCAATGAGCTAGGGACTCACATCTGAGTATACCCTTCCACGCTTATGGTGGACAAAAATGATTCAGAAAAGGGGGTGGTGATGAACAGAGTGTCTGAATTAAGCAGACCACTCTTACCCAGTCCAAAGATCAGGGCTTGATCCATCACCGTTTTTTAGCTCACTGCACCATCCCAGCTCAGAACTTGGCTAAATGCAAATTAGTCTGACCCTGGCCCAGTGCATCATGGGAACAGGGAAGACCAAACTACCAAGCCAATTCTTATACTGGGAAGGAAACAAGCTACCGGGGACCGGTTTCTGGCATTTCAGCCTTCTTCGGCCCGGCTTGCTTGAATCCTGATGGTGCAATGAGCTAGGGACTCACATCTGAGTATACCCTTCCACGCTTATGGTGGACAAAAATGATTCAGAAAGGGGGTGGTGATGAACAGAGTGTCTGAATTAAGCAGACTACTCTTACCCAGTCCAAAGATCAGGGCTTGATCCATCACAGTTTTTTAGCTCACTGCACCATCCCAGCTCAGAACTTGGCTATATGCAAATTAGTCTGACCCTGGCCCAGTGCATCATGGGAACAGGGAAGACCAAACTACCAAGCCAATTCTTATACTGGGAAGGAAACAAGCTACCGGGGACCGGTTTCTGGCATTTCAGCCGTCTTCGGCCCGGCTTGCTTGAATCCTGATGGTGCAATGAGCTAGGGACTCACATCTGAGTATACCCTTCCACGCTTATGGTGGACAAAAATGATTCAGAAAAGGGGGTGGTGATGAACAGAGTGTCTGAATTAAGCAGACCACTCTTACCCAGTCCAAAGATCAGGGCTTGATCCATCACCGTTTTTTTGCTCACTGCACCATCCCAGCTCAGAACTTGGCTATATGCAAATTAGTCTGACCCTGGCCCAGTGCATCATGGGAACAGGGAAGACCAAACTACCAAGCCAATTCTTATACTGGGAAGGAAACAAGCTACCGGGGACCGGTTTCTGGCATTTCAGCCGTCTTCGGCCTGGCTTGCTTGAATCCTAATGGTGCAATGAGCTAGGGACTCACATCTGAGTATACCCTTCCACGCTTATGGTGGACAAAAATGATTCAGAAAAGGGGGTGGTGATGAACAGAGTGTCTGAATTAAGCAGACCACTCTTACCCAGTCCAAAGATCAGGGCTTGATCCATCACCGTTTTTTAGCTCACTGCACCATCCCAGCTCAGAACTTGGCTAAATGCAAATTAGTCTGACCCTGGCCCAGTGCATCATGGGAACAGGGAAGACCAAACTACCAAGCCAATTCTTATACTGGGAAGGAAACAAGCTACCGGGGACCGGTTTCTGGCATTTCAGCCGTCTTCGGCCCGGCTTGCTTGAATCCTGATGGTGCAATGAGCTAGGGACTCACATCTGAGTATACCCTTCCACGCTTATGGTGGACAAAAATGATTCAGAAAAGGGGGTGGTGATGAACAGAGTGTCTGAATTAAGCAGACCACTCTTACCCAGTCCAAAGATCAGGGCTTGATCCATCACCGTTTTTTAGATCGCTGCACCATCCCAGCTCAGAACTTGGCTATATGCAAATTAGTCTGACCATGGCCCAGTGCATCATGGGAACAGGGAAGACCAAACTACCAAGCCAATTCTTATACTGGGAAGGAAACAAGCTACCGGGGACCGGTTTCTGGCATTTCAGCCGTCTTCGGCCCGGCTTGCTTGAATCCTGATGGTGCAATGAGCTAGGGACTCACATCTGAGTATACCCTTCCACGCTTATGGTGGACAAAAATTATTCAGAAAAGGGGGTGGTGGTTAACAGAGTGTCTGAATTAAGCAGACCACTCTTACCCAGTCCAAAGATCAGGGCTTGATCCATCACCGTTTTTTAGCTCACTACACCATCCCAGCTCAGAACTTGGCTATATGCAAATTAGTCTGACCCTGGCCCAGTGCATCATGGGAACAGGGAAGACCAAACTACCAAGCCAATTCTTATACTGGGAAGGAAACAAGCTACCGGGGACCGGTTTCTGGCATTTCAGCCGTCTTCGGCCCGGCTTGCTTGAATCCTGATGGTGCAATGAGCTAGGGACTCACATCTGAGTATACCCTTCCACGCTTATGGTGGACAAAAATGATTCAGAAAAGGGGGTGGTGATGAACAGAGTGTCTGAATTAAGCAGACCACTCTTACCCAGTCCAAAGATCAGGGCTTGATCCATCACTGTTTTTTAGCTCACTGCACCATCCCAGCTCAGAACTTGGCTATATGCAAATTAGTCTGACCCTGGCCCAGTGCATCATGGGAACAGGGAAGCGCAAACTACCAAGCCAATTCTTAAACTGGGAAGGAAACAAGCTACCGGGGACCGGTTTCTGGCATTTCAGCCGTCTTCAGCCCGGCTTGCTTGAATCCTGATGGTGCAATGAGCTAGGGACTCACATCTGAGTATACCCTTCCACGCTTATGGTGGACAAAAATGATTCAGAAAAGGGGGTGGTGATGAACAGAGTGTCTGAATTAAGCAGACTACTCTTACCCAGTCCAAAGATCAGGGCTTGATCCATCACCGTTTTATAGCTCACTGCACCATCCCAGCTCAGAATTTGGCTATATGCAAATTAGTCTGACCCTGGCCCAGTGCATCATGGGAACAGGGAAGACCAAACTACCAAGCCAATTCTTATACTGGGAAGGAAACAAGCTACCGGGGACCGGTTTCTGGCATTTCAGCCGTCTTCGGCCCGGCTTGCTTGAATCCTGATGGTGCAATGAGCTAGGGACTCACATCTGAGTATACCCTTCCACGCTTATGGTGGACAAAAATGATTCAGAAAAGGGGTTGGTGATGAACAGAGTGTCTGAATTAAGCAGACCACTCTTACCCAGTCCAAAGATCAGGGCTTGATCCATCACCGTTTTTTAGCTCACTGCACCATCCCAGCTCAGAACTTGGCTATATGCAAATTAGTCTGACCCTGCCCCAGTGCATCATGGGAACAGGGAAGACCAAACTACCAAGCCAATTCTTATACTGGGAAGGAAACAAGCTAACGGGTCCCTTGCTCACTGCACCATCAGGATTCAAGCAAGCCGGGCCGAAGACGGCTGTACTGCCAGAAACCGGTCCCCGGAAGCTTGTTTCCTTTCCAGTATAAGAATTGGCTTGGTAGTTTGGTCTGCCCTGTTCCCATGATGCACTGGGCCAGGGACAGACTAATGTGCATGTAGCCAGGTTCTGAGCTGGGATGGGCCAGTGAGCTAAAAAACGGTGATGTATCAAGCCCTGATCTGTTGACTGGGTAGGAGTATTCTGCTTTATTCAGAAACTATGTCCATCACCACCCCCTTTTCTGAATCGTTATGTCCACCATAAGCGTGGAAGGGTATACTCAGACATGAGTCCCTTGCTCACTGCACCATCAGGATTCAAGCAAGCCGGGCCGAAGATGGCTGTTAAACCAGAAACCAGTCCCCGGAAGCTTGTTTCCTTTCCAGTATAAGAATTGGCTTGGTAGTTTGGTCTGCCCTGTTCCCATGATGCACTGGGCCAGGGACAGACTAATTTGCATGTAGCCAGGTTCTGAGCTGGGATGGTGCAGTGAGCTAAAAAACGGTGATGGATCAAGCCCTGATCTGTTGACTGGGTAGGAGTATTCTGCTTTATTCAGAAACTCTGTCCATCACCACCCCCTTTTCTGAATCGTTTTGTCCACCATAAGCGTGGAAGGGTATACTCAGACATGAGTCCCTTGCTCACTGCACCTTCAGGATTCAAGCAAGCCGGGCCGAAGACGGCTGTAATGCCAGAAACCGGTCCCCAGAAGCTTGTTTCCTTTCCAGTATAAGAATTGGCTTGGTAGTTTGGTCTGCCCTGTTCTCATGATGCACTGGGCCAGGGACAGACTAATTTGCATGTAGCCAGGTTCTGAGCTGGGATGGTGCAGTGAGCTAAAAAACGGTGATGGATCAAGCCCATATCTGTTGACTGGGTAGGAGTATTCTGCTTTATTCAGAAACTCTGTCCATCACCACCCCCTTTTCTGAATCGTTTTGTCCACCATAAGCGTGGAAGGGTATACTCAGACATGAGTCCCTTGCTCACTGCACCATCAGGATTCAAGCAAGCCGGGCCGAAGACGGCTGTAATGCCAGAAACCGGTCCCCGGAAGCTTGTTTCCTTTCCAGTATAAGAATTGGCTTGGTAGTTTGGTCTGCCCTGTTCCCATGATGCACTGGGCCAGGGACAGACTAATTTGCATGTAGCCAGGTTCTGAGCTGGGATGGTGCAGTGAGCTAAAAAACGGTGATGGATCAAGCCCTGATCTGTTGACTGGGTAGGAGTATTCTGCTTTATTCAGAAACTCTGTCCATCACCACCCCCTTTTCTGAATCGTTTTGTCCACCATAAGCGTGGAAGGGTATACTCAGACAAGAGTCCCTTGCTCACTGCACCATCAGGATTCAAGCAAACCGGGCCGAAGATGGCTGTAATGCCAGAAACCGGTCCCCGGAAGCTTGTTTCCTTTCCAGTATAAGAATTGGCTTGGTAGTTTGGTCTGCCCTGTTCCCATGATGCACTGGGCCAGGGACAGACTAATTTGCATGTAGCCAGGTTCTGAGCTGGGATGGTGCAACGAGCTAAAAAACGGTGATGGATCAAATCCCTGATCTGTTGACTGGGTAGGAGTATTCTGCTTTATTCAGAAACTCTGTCCATCACCACCCCCTTTTCTGAATCGTTTTGTCCACCATAAGCATGGAAGGGTATACTCAGACATGAGTCCCTTGCTCACTGCACCATCAGGATTCAAGCAAGCCGGGCTTTAGACGGCTGTAATGCCAGAAACCGGTCCCCGGAAGCTTGTTTCCTTTCCAGTATAAGAATTGGCTTGGTAGTTTGGTCTGCCCTGTTCCCATGATGCACTGGGCCAGGGACAGACTAATTTGCATGTAGCCAGGTTCTGAGCTGGGATGGTGCAGTGAGCTAAAAAACGGTGATGGATCAAGCCCTGATCTGTTGACTGGGTAGGAGTATTCTGCTTTATTCAGAAACTCTGTCCATCACCACCCCCTTTTCTGAATTGTTTTGTCCACCAAAAGGTGGAAGGGTATACTCAGACATGAGTCCCTTGCTCACTGCACCATCAGGATTCAAGCAAGCCGGGCCGAAGACGGCTGTAATGCCAGAAACCGGTCCCCGGAAGCTTGTTTCCTTTCCAGTATAAGAATTGGCTTGGTAGTTTAGTCTGCCCTGTTCCCATGATGCACTGGGCCAGGGACAGACTAATTTGCATGTAGCCAGGTTCTGAGCTGGGATGGTGCAGTGAGCTAAAAAACGGTGATGGATCAAGCCCTGATCTGTTGACTGGGTAGGAGTATTCTGCTTTATTCAGAAACTCTGTCCATCACCACCCCCTTTTCTGAATCGTTTTGTCCACCATAAGCGTGGAAGGGTATACTCAGACATGAGTCTCTTGCTCACTGCACCATCAGGATTCAAGCAAGCCGGGCCGAAGACGGCTGTAATGCCAGAAATCGGTCCCCGGAAGCTTGTTTCCTTTCCAGTATAAGAATTGGCTTGGTAGTTTGGTCTGCCCTGTTCCCATGATGCACTGGGCCAGGGACAGACTAATTTGCATGTAGCCAGGTTCTGAGCTGGGATGGTGCAGTGAGCTAAAAAACGGTGTTGGATCAAGCCCTGATCTGTTGACTGGGTAGGAGTATTCTGCTTTATTCAGAAACTCTGTCCATCACCACCCCCTTTTCTGAATAATCTAGTGTCTGAGGCGCCGCAGCAGCACCCGAGGCACCGTAGCTTACTGAAACACGGCATCTTCATCCACTCAATCACACACCAACACAAAATTCACATTCACCCTTCCACCAACACCCAGACCGCACAATCACTACTAAACACACACACATATATTTACGCTTCCTATGCATCAAATTCCTGCTAAACACGTGTTACCAAAATGGGACAAGGCTCGTCGACCAAATCCTGGGGAACCTGGACCCTACCGCAGACCGAACAATACACTCACTGTCCCGAGATTGGGGAACACATCCGCCATCCGGGCGGCACTACAGATCGCAGCGCACTTTACCACGGGAGACCCGAGACCCGGGACCCGCTCTCAACAAACCACACACAGTATGGGTTCGGGGTGAGTCCCAGAATCCGCCCGCAATGAGCCACGCCTCGACCGCAGTACCACCCGGTCGGATGACCACAAACAAACATCCACCCAACCTCCGCCAAGTCTGTCAGAGCACCACTCGCACTCTGAGTTCACCGGAGCACACTAGCCCCAGGAGCACACAGGCTCCTCCAACCACTAGAGACACACCGGTCTCGGAGACACACCAGTCTCTTGGTGCGTCCCAGCTCCCTCAATCAACAGTCGGACCACTCACCTTCTATACATGGCACCGACCTCTACCGTTCTCCACCGCCGTCTGCTGCGACCAACACGGTCAGCTCCAAAGTTCCGCCTTCCGGACCCCAGCGCAGGATCATGAACCGGGACCTCTCCCGATCAGCAGGGTGGGGCAGCGCTGCGAGAACCAAGCTCGGCATCAAATGGGTACCCGGACCCACCGTGCCGACCAGAGGGTCCCCGGCCTTCTGCTACCCACTTACGGGTGAGAAAGATCCTTATCGCGGGGTACCTGTTCGGGCGCCATCTGATAAGCTTGGCTCAAATCCACCCGAGTGACTTACCGCACTCACCTATAATTACCAAGTAAGAAGTCAGCCGGACAGTGGAGAAGAATAAACAAACTATTTTATTAGGCCACAAACTCCCATATGAGAGGGCCCTGTCCGACCTCACCCCTAGGAGTGCGCCAAGAGGACTGACTCATTTCGTCACAGCAATACATTATAACATGGTACAGCAAAATAAAACACGCCAGTACTGGAAAAGTACTAGACCCCGGAGAGGGTGAACAATGGCCTCACACAAAAGGCATCTGCACCAGCAATAGCAACATTTGGTTATCTCTGCCCAAGGCTGCGGAGCCGGGCCTCAGCATCTCCAGCGCATGAGAACATTACTGATAAGGTTTTTGTTATTAGGTTCAGTCACAGTTAGCTAAGAAACGAAACTGTTGCGTTCAGGGTTTTTCCTATTCCTACGGGAGGGGGGAATGAGCGAGTGCGACTCGCACGCAGAGAAAAGCACCCCAAAATGGTGGCACACAAGCTAAGCTAAGAATGCATAAATGAATAATGAGATGGAGAATATAAATGTAAATGCATAAATGAATACATCATTAGTTGGACACACTATGCTAACTCATAAATGTAAATGTAAGTGGGCGGGGCATAGGAAAATGAATCCTATCACAATGATACCAGGGACTAGGAGAAGAATCTCCCTTTAAAATGTGAGGAGAGGGATAACTCTTTCATATAATATTCATATTCATACATTAGAACCCTGCTTAGAAACATGACCACAGTACTCGCTGCCTGACCCTGACCTGACCCTCAGGGGCCCACGCCAATACTGACCGGATACCCCATGGCCATTTTTATGACACTGCACTGCATCTCCTGACGCCATGGGAAAGCTGGACGGGAGCCAGCCGAAGCTCACCTTTGATGCACGGAAGACCACCTGCTCTCAGGTGGACCACGAGGAGGAACAGGCAGAAGCCCCTACCCCCTCTACCGCGGACCTCAAAGAACTATTACTGATTATGCAGTCCAGCCTGACCTCCATCGAATCGAAGATGGACTTCATGAATGCTAGGCTTAATGGTGTCCCACACAGAGTGAACAAACACGACGACCGCCTAGCGGAGGCGGACCGCCGCATACCGGACCTGGAGGACACCACTGCATCAACTACATCTCGCACGCTGGATCGGGCTCTCAAGTTCGTAGTGGCCAAGAATGAAGACTTAGAATCCCGCTTTAGGCGGACCAACCTCTGCATCCTAGAGATATACAGGATTCGACTGCTACAGGCAGGATGTTAATGTTAATGTTAATATTAATGACATTTATAAAGCGCACTGCTGCCCAAAGGCGTCCTGGCGCTGTGAGAGATGTCACCCTGGAGGCTAGTAGTAGAATTACCTTAAGCTTTATGAGTTGAACAGCCAGGTTTTTAGGGCTTTCCTAAAAATGAGCAGCTCTGTTGTGCCTTTGGGAGCAAGTGGAAGGGCATTCTATGCTTTAGCAGCACCTACAAAGAAACTCCTGCCACCTCAATTGGCTTTTTTTGCCAATGGAATGCGAATCAGTTTGGCCTCTGAGCAGCGCAAAGATCTTATAGGGACATACCAATTGGTATTTTGGATCAGATGTTTTGGACCCGTTGAGTGTAGTGATTTATATGTAATGCATAGGGCCCTAAACAAAACTCGCTTCTTAACTGGCAGCCAGCTATCTGCTAAAATGATTTAATCAGTTTCCAAGCCGGTTCTGGTGGTGGAGCGAGCTTGTCCGTTGTTGGTGGCCTGCCCAGTTCCTGGCACTACAGCCCACCCGATCATAGCCAGGATGCTGAATTACCAGGACCGGGACACGGCCCTTCGCCTCTCCAGAGAAAAAGGTCAGCTCCGCTTTGAGGGGATGGACATCTCAATATACCCTGACTTCACCATGGTTGTTCAGGAGCAGAGGAGGAAATTCCTTCCAGTCAATAAGAGATTGCAACAACTTAATCTACCCTACGCCATGCTCTTCCCTGCCTGTCTCAAAGTCAAGCACCTGGGAAAACAACACCCCGCTGCTCGCACAGGACTTCCTGAAGACACTTCCAAAACAACCTGCAGGCCGCTCCTCCCCACCCCACCAACCGGACGGTGGGGGCGACATCTCTGATATTGAATGATATACTGCAATCTAGCTTTAACCTTGTCCATCGCTCCACTGCAGTGACCCTGGCGTAGTTCATATGGGGGCTTTTAGACTATTTGAAATGTTGTGTGTGACGGCTACGAAGCGGAACACTCTGCTCCTCTGCAGGGCACCGTCGCTGGGCCCCGGAAACCATGCACTCCTTCGACCCTGCTCATCACAGGTCAGAGCCCCAACGTGGACACAAGACTATCTCTTTATGTCTCGCGCCCCTGGCCTACAAACTGGTAACTACAGCATCCTGTTTCCCCCATTGACTCAACTAGGGTGCCATCCACGCCACACGGATGGACTAGTAGCCGTACTAAGATGAACCTTCATGTGAATGCCCGAATGCCCTCACTAACGCGAGGAGACTCTGGTTGCCCTCTGGACTCTACCCATCAGGTAAACCCTTGCTATTGTTGTTATGTTCCACTTTTTGGAAGTTAGTTTGTCATTTAGGCCACTTTCTCCAGTTGGGAACCTGAAGATTTGGAAGAATTGGGAGGGGGGTGGTATGCGGGCCACAGCAGGATTGGCCTACTGATGTGGGAGGGGGGCTCATGCATAATCTCGTAAGAAGACGAAGATCTCATGACATGCCACATGCCACAGTTCTGTCGCTCATCCTCCCATGAGATGCTTCTCAAACTCCTTCAGGAAATCGGGGTCAGGGATGTGGCTCTGGACTGGTTCCGGTCTTTCCTGGAGGAGAGGTCCTTCCAGGTGTCAGTTCCACCTATCCACTCTCAGGAGGTTGCCTTTCACCAGGGGGTGCCGCAGGGCTCAATATTGAGCCCTCTTTTGTTTAATATCTATGTCGACCCCTGGCGGAGGTGGCAAAGGGTCAGGGGATGTCCCTTGTGTCATATGCCGATGACACCCAATTGGTGTTTGCCTTCTCAAAGAAATGCAACATCAATTTGGGTAAATTCAAAGAGGATCTCCTAGCAGTCTCTGACTGGATGGTGGCAAACTGTTTACAGTTGAAAGCCAGTAAATCGGAGATTCTTCTTTTTGGAAGGGACCGGGAGCTATGGTCTAAGCAGTGTTGGCCGGACCACCTTAAACCCGCCTCACTCCCAAAGGAGGTTGTGAAGAACTTGGGGGTGTGGTTCAACAATGGCGTGACCTTTGATAAACAATCGAAAGCTGTTGCTGGGGTTTGTTTCGGGCTTTTGCTTGGCCTGAAGCCTCTGCTTGGTTTCTTCCCCCGCAAGGTGCGATAGACCATCGTCCAGGCATCCTTCTTGTCCAGACTGGACAATGGTAATTCCCTTTACTTTGGCACCAACAGGGCTAGCGTTAGGCGCCTGCAGAGGGTCCAAAATGCAGCAACCCGGATTTTGATTGCACTGCCTAAATCTTGTTCAGTAGCACATGTGCTCCCTAAACTCCATTGGTTACTCGTTGAACAGCGCATTCAGTTCAAGGCACTGTGCATATCTCATAAGATCTTGACTCACCAGGCTCCATTGGGGCTATCACTCTTGCTGGAGCCTTATGTGCCTGGGCGTATGCTGAGATCGGCCGTCTTAGTGCTGGTCTGCATTCCTCGAGTGTGGAGAGCGAGGGCTGGGGGGCGGTCTTTCCGCTGGTTGGCGGCAAAACTGTGGAACTCGCTCCCGGCTACTATTAGAGCCATACCGAACCATCTGGCTTTTTGTAAGGCCTTAAAGACCTGGCTTTTCCTTATTGCTGCTTAAGCACCCTGCCACACCGTCAGGCACTCACCTTCTGGTTTCTGGTTGCGCAGGGACGCCTCGTTGCTGAGGCAGCCACGCACTGTGTAAATCTGAAATAATAATAAGGCAGAATATGTAAGGTGGGAGAGTGGCAAGAGGTCTGGTTGAGAATGAAAGGATGGGTTACATCTGTAGAAACTGCTAGTAACCAAAGAATATTTATCTCTTACGCTGTGACTCTGATACAGAAATGACTGCATGGAAACTTAAATGACTGTGCAATAAACAATAAGAAGAAGAATTTGAAGCGGGTAATAGTGAAATAAACTATCATACACTAAGGATACTCTCCAACTTTGAACAGCAGCCTGATATCTAACACCATTGCCATCCTGCAGTGACATGAAGCTCCTGCCAGATTCTAACTGGAAGACAGGAAACTGTTTAAATGATGAATAAAGCACATCCACTTCTTTTTTTCAAAGTTTAGAAAGATTTAATGAAATAGATAGAGAAAACATGGTCCAGAATTATATTAAATACTATAGCATGAGGTACAATCCATAGGATGACAAGGAATAAGAATGAAAAACAAATGGTGACAAATCCAAGACTTCATACAATGTCAAGATGATAAACCAATATAAGAGTAAAATAAAGTCTAAGAGTACCATAGTAAAATGTGCATTTTGTTTCTAAATTTTAAAGAATAAAGAAAAGGTGAGAGAAAGAAGAAAGTAGAAAGAGAAAGGGAAATAAAAGAAAAGAAAAGAGGGGAGAGAAAAAAGAGAGAAAGGAAAGGAGGGAAAAGAGAGAGAAATGAAAGATATCAGCAATTAAATCATATAAACTAGTAAAACATTCCAATAATGATCAAAACAAAATCACAATAGGAAATATACAATCCAAAATTATGAACATTATGAAAGAAAAAGAAAGGAATAAACGCATTACTCACGGTGGCCGAAAAACAAAGGGCCTCATTTATGAAAAGTGACGCATCGCTGCGTGAAAACAGCGATGCGTCACTTTTCACTGCGCACTCC